>NC_061778.1:8519807-8822403 GCF_022458985.1 Mugil cephalus
TCTTTATGCTTATTAACTTTTGTAGTTTTACACTCAAATTTAACAAATTCTGTCAATAGTAACGAGCTACAGCTAATTAGCTAAAGTAGTCATTCGAAGAGGTTGAGACTTCATTGTTCTTTTGCTCAGGTATTAATATAAACAGTTTTCTGTTTTGTTACATGTTGGTGACATTATTATAACATAGGCCTACCATGGAATAATCCCCATGTTTTTTTTGTTTTTGCTTCTTTAAATGGACTTCCTGTTCAGAGATGACGCTTAGTTTTTATAAGTCATAGTTCCTATTAATCCCAAATAGCTTGGAGAAGTTAAAAATGCATACCAAACACAAGCTTGGGTCTCAGGAGATTAACAAACCGGACACCATTTTACTTATCTTATATTACTTTACAGCCCTTATTCCTTTATTTTTGGTGACTACTAGTGGAGAGAAACAGGAAGTGATGAGGGAGGTAAGGACTTGAAGCAGAGTGGAAATGAACTCGCACCACTGCGATGAGGACTATAGCTGAGTCAATATTTACTAAAATGAAGGAACCGAGGAGATAATGAAGAATTTGGACAAAGCCTCCTGCCAGAGCTTAAGTGATTCCTAAATGTTTGGGTTGTGGAGGCCAAGGCAATAGTTCCTGTGATGAAAAAGTTAATTTCCCTCTTTTAGTTTTGAAGCCGAAGACACACTGGGCAGCTGTTCTCAAAAAAATCCCATTATAAAGGTGAATTTTCAAGCATTACCTTGTGTACCGGTGAGGAAGTACTTAAGTCTTGCATACAGATCTCGTACGAACTTCTGTCGTTCTCAAGTTGTTGTCCTTGTCCGCCTGAATACTCTTGTCCACTTACTCAGTTTTTAGGCCGTCCCGAAATAGACGCACTCGAGAACATGTTGCACTGTAAGCCTGTTTGAGGCCCCAGAGGGAGTTCATCAGCGCATAAGTACTATACTTATCCCGCCAGTTATCCAGTCGAAGTGCTGATCCCCCAAGAGTCTGATGGTTGCAATACTAATTAATTATGCTTTAGTATTGTGAAAGTATTTTGCATTATGCCAGTCTAACATCCAACAGTGCCTCATATTATATAAAAACATGATGGAAATGGGTCTCAGTGGGTTCCTTGGTTGTATGTTCTGCTCCATTTCTGTTTCTTTTCACATTTTAAGTGCCGTGCTAGGAAGTTGTGTGGGAGACTTCATTCATTCCCCTCTGGCATTCACTTTCCCTTTCGTTCGTCTAATTTTTCCCCTTCTTTCTGCCTCAATCTTTCACTCCCTCAAATTTCACTTCCCGTCACTCCATTCCCTCCCATATTCTGTTTGCCAAAAAAGGCACGTAGAGAACATGAAATATGTACCCTTATCACAGCTGTCACGGAGCGGAGCTGTGCATCGCTGTAAATGCATTTCGCGAGACGGGCGTCGGGGGATCTATCGGCGTTGGGAAATCACAGGGGGATAGGAGACGTGCATGTCAACCTATGTAGCTCGTCAGCCGCACGCTATCTGCAGCACCAAACTCCACACTAAGCCATCGAATATCTTAAAAGAGTGTGAAGGGAAAGAGAAATACCTATGTTCTAATTTAATGAAATGGTCCTCACTTATCACTTATCCGTGTTAATTACTTTAAAAGAATCGTTTGGACAATCTGTGGAATGTGCGCGTTTGCCGTGCAGCTTTATATTTAGTGAGGCGTGACCATAGACTGGATAAATATGGACAGCGTGTCTCCACTTCCTTGCACTGGTTAAACTGACACTATTTTCCTGGGAATACGGACACTTTGGAGCCGGTGTTGGTGCCTGATCGGCTTGGGAATTAGGTGGCACATCTAAATGATGTCAGCTATATGTTCGGCTCCATTCGGCATTAGTTTGTGGTCAGACAACACAAATTCAATTTACTTTTCACAATATGTTCAGAAGAGATAGCTCGATAAAGTTTTTTATTTATATTTTTTAATTTTCCACAAAACACAAAAAAATACAATGACAGCACATTATTCATAAAAAATAAAGTAATAAAATGACAAAATAATTCAAGTTTAGTCCATTCAATAGTAGGCGTGAAAGGATTTAAGAAGTTTTATCCTGAAAAAGTTAAATGATAATACAGCTTTTATCAATTTATCCGAAGAATAAAAGGACAAAACCTTGATCTGCTTTGATAACAGCTGCCAAAACTGCTAACCTCTCTTCCACTTCTTCCTGTGGTCCAACCACTTATAAAACACGACATCACCATCCATAATGACTATGTGATGTCATCTGGAATTGCCTGATACTCCTCAAACAGATATGGTACCACACTTCCGCTACACTTAGTCGCATTTCTTTGAATTAATACAACAATCTTCTCAACCTCCACCAATTACAAGAAAATGTTTGATTATATACTATACTTATTTTCAAAAATTGTTTTTACAAGTCTAAGATGGTCTCTGGTGGTCACTTTTATGTCACATCCCGTAGCGTCTGTACCGTCAAATAACTAATTAAAACAAACTTGAACACGGATCAACATTATATTAACTACTTAAACGTGTATTTTAGTGTTTTAGCTCAACTCAAGTCCCGCCCACTAACACAGAGGAGGTGGAGCTTATGACCTGTACTGTCGCCAGCCACCAGGGGGAGCTCTACTCGCTTTGGCTTCAGTTTTAGGGAGCAGTTCCGCCGTCCATCTTTATTTACAATCTATGGGCATGTCAGAAGAAGAGTGGGACTATCTTATCATTATTATTATCATTATTATTATTTACAAAATGTATCATTATTTGTGCAGGTTATACTTTATGCTAAGTGAAGCGAACTATGACTATTCAGACACAGACAAACATTAACCATTTAATTTTTTTTCTAGTTAAAACATGAAATTTTTTGGGGGAAAACTCCCCAAGTTAAACTGTGCATGGTTCCTTAGTTTGCCACAATCAGTGCAATCTGTCACAAGAGACAAATAATCATTTTGCGACCCCAAAAATTCTGTTTTATTTCAGGTAGTTTGTTCCCTTCTCCCATCAGCTCATTACTTGCTACCTTTTTATTCAGAGGCCGAACATATCTCAGTTTCCTCCGTCTGATGCACAACACAGGAAGGACTTCATGGGAGGCCAATGTTTTTGATGTAGCAGCTTCTAAAAACCCTGGATTATACTTTCAAGTTGCTTGAAAGCGCAGCAGTTACCAATCTACAAAGAAGCTTCCTAACAAGAACGCAGATTGAAAGATGAAATACACAAAGCAGTTTTATAATAAAAATAATAATAAAAAAATAGAAACAAAGAACATTATATATGCTTTGTCTTTGTTTATTGTCTGAGCCGAGGGTAACGGTGGAGCCGTGTCCTGCTGAAAAGCCAACAGAGCAAGTCATTTCAAACGTAAACACGCACTCAGTGTGAAGGCTCCCCCTAAAAGGAAACCAGCATAAAGTCACAAAAGGTTGTTGAAATTATAGCCCACCATGGTCGCTGCAAGGCTCTCAGTCCTCGCTGCACATACTGTAACTGGTCTGTTTGTTTATTTCCACAGGCCGACTGGACACTATAGGCTTCCTTTGGCCAAGGGCAATTTGAAAGGTATACAGAAGCGAGCAGTGAGAGAAACTGAAAGAATCGGACTGGAGAGGAAGAGGCATGATTGAGTGATAACTTTGTCATATTATAGGCTTACCGCTCGAGCCATCACAGTGAGCTTGGGGGAGTTTTATTTATGCTGCTATGATGAATGCCTCCATTCGCACTGTGTAGCCCAGTGGACCCATAAAAACATGAAAATACACGAGGCCTGTCAAGAATTTGCATTTGTTTTTTTTTTTTGCTAAAAAGATGTGCTTTGACTGTTGCTGTTATCTCTGCGCAAGTGTGTGTGTTTTGAACATTTTCTCCTGCTCAAGAATTGCCCCCGCGTAAGTTGTTCTGCAAATGGAGAAACGACACACGTCTGAGGGCTCACTTTGACGAGACAGCACATTTGGGGATTTGAGTGTTCAAAGGTGGCCACATTCTGACACATCTTCATTTTTTTGTGACACATCAGTGTAATTGGTCAGTGGCAGCGTGCAGCTGCTACAAGCTGATCAAAGGCTGCACGTTTAAAGAACAAAGGATGAAACTGCATACAAAAGTGCGACCCACGGGTTTTTGACATTCGTGATTCACTGTAATCCACCAGACTGCATTTGTAGCATTGGCTTAAGAGACGATATTTATCCTAGAGGGTGTTTCAGGGGCTTGCGTCAAACAATATGCCGCGGGATTGCTCTTACTTTGTTATCTATTGCCGACCAGATTACTTTTAGCAGAAAGTAGAAGGTTAATGATGATAAACATTAAGCCAGAGGAGGCGTAACGTTTGCCAGTTGATCTCAAGCCAAGTAACGGGTAATTTGTTTCGCTTCCTGAAGAACTGAGGACAAAAAGTACACCTAGAGAAAGAGCGTGTGTCTCTTCAGGAAGGATGCCAAGTGTCTTCTGGTGACTGAGCTCAGAGACTTGAGGAATTTGCTCATTGATTGTAAAGGAGTTGCTATGAAAACCTTCCTAAGAATTTGTTCATTTGTACTTAGCTGTACTTAAAGTTTTCTACATTAACCGTAGGCTATAAGCCAATCAGGCATAACCTTCCTCAAATTGCGTAGGTCTCCCTTGTGCCTCCAAAACAGTTGTGACTCATCAGAGAATGGACATGGGCCTTCTGTGGACGTCATGTGGGAACAATGTGGATCATCCCACAGATACTTGATCAGTTTGGGATCTAGTAATTTTGGAGGCCATGTCAACCTTGTGCTGTCATTGCCATGGGGTGGGGCTGCCTGGTCTGGTCTAGGTGGATGGCACATGTCTAAGTAACATCCACACACAGATTCTCAGATGAAGGTAGTTGATAGGGACAGGACCCCCTGAGCATAGATGCTGTTTCTGGTGGTGGACAAGATGGAGGCTTTGGTTGAGAGCTACTGGACAACGAGGGTGAGTTGTAGGCTCACAGCTGCACGACAGATGATCTGAAGGGAGAGAGACCATTTGGGACTGGTTGGCTCAGAGAACGCAACCAATCACTGGACACGAGCAGAGATGATGTAATTGAGGACGAAGGGCTTTTGACAGCGAGGGAAAGCGATGAATAGCATGCGGCAGCAGAGAGAGTCCAAACTGACTGTGGGGCAACAGAAACAAAGTCTTTGAATCTATCTTCCTTATTGGAACTGTGCCCAAGCTTCAATTAAAATAAAAACTAAAGGATAGTTTCTCTTTATCTGAATTTTGGATAATGGGTTGTGTAATGTACGGAAGATAAAAGCCTGAGTCATACAAATGTAATTTTACGGAGATGACTTTGTGCATACTCAGTGCTATTTTATTTAAATCAAAAACGTAAGTCAAGGAAGCATAAATGAACTCCATCCGTATCTCCGTGTGTTTTATTCTTATGCAAAGTGAGACTGACATTTAGTCTGTCTCAGACTAAACGTCAGCCGACGTCGTTGTGTGCCAGACAGTGTTTGTGTGAAAATGGTGTCGGGGCAACACAGCTGTTTGCTGCATGGTTTGATGCTGTCGTCTCTCAGCTCCTCTGACATCTGCACAGCTGCCCCTAGCAAAGAGCCACGCATGTGCACCACACACACACACACACACACACACAAACACACACTAGAACACACACACAGCTTGTCACAGGCTCCTTGGGGTGGCCTGAAGTGATGATGAAAACAAAAGTGTAACACAGACTGCTGTCAGGACAAAGAGTCTCAGGCTGACACCCGAAAAGATCCCAGTGAAGATAGCGAGTGTCTCCATGACCCATCCGTCTCGAGAGTCGTCTCCACTGTGGAGCATAAAAACGCTCATTTTCCACCCGTGGCAGGTAAATCTCCGCTTTATCTGCAGTCCAGACCCCGAAGCTCTCAAATCACAGAGAGAAGATAAGAAGACGTTTGAAGCTCACATCATAAGAAGAGAAGAAAAATCCGAAGCACGCGTCGTATGAAAGGGTTCAAATGTCTGGTTTGGTGGTCGGTTCTGATGGAGAGATGTCTTCTGGTGTATTATTTGAAGCAGAGAAGATGCAAGTAGAAACGGAGCATCATCAGTTTTACTTGGAGCAAGCCAACAGTAAAAAAAGAAGCATTTATTTTCTCTGACGTTATTACTCCACAAAAGGACCTTTTACTGAATAATTCATTTGGTCCACATTTTATGACTTTAATTAGCCCTTAAAAATCATGTCACTGCTCTTAGTTTGCAAAAAAAAAAAGAAAGAAAAAGGAAAAAAAGATTTTGCTTTGGAGTATTTGTTTTAATAGATGAAATGGGACCAAAAAGACTCTTTCAGGTGGTATTTATAACTGGTAAACAGAAACTTTAGTCGACTTTTTAAAAAATGGTTGCCGTAGATTGTGAGTTAATACATTGTATAATCCCTGTCCTCGTCATCCATCGCTTTGTAGCTGACTATCGGTTGCTGGTGTTTGTATCTGGCTCTGGTTACCTAGGTAACCCTCTTGTATTTATTTCCATCCACATTTTTTTTTTTTTTTTATGAATGAATCGAGCAGCAGATAAAAATATTGCTATTGTATCGATGGAGACAAGAAAGATGCTGTCAGTTTGGACTCACCTGATGCTTCAAGTCCAACCCCGTGTTTGTGTCATCACACCGATCAGCCACAACATTAAAACCAGTGACAGGAAAAGTAAATAACGTTGAAAATCTTGTGACAGTACGGGAAACTTTTGGGACCTGGCATTTATTTGTGTGGACGTTACTTAACAATGGCACTCCGTGGTGATGGCAGCACCCATCCACAGTGGGATGCCGCCTAACACAGGCACACATACAAAAACATGAAGAACAGCACGAGGTGTTGACCTGGCCTCCAAATTCACTAGAAGCCTGATCCACAGATCCCCTCAACCCATAGGACCCAAACATGCTACAAGTGACACCACACATCCATGTCCATTCTCTGATGAGTCACAGCTGTTTTGGAGGCACAAGGGGAGACCTACACAGTATTAGGTCATAATGTTATGGCTGATAGGTATGATATTAGTCAACCGTCCCCACTTTTTTCTCCTATAATTGTAACAAGTTGCTCGATTTCACCGAGGTTCGCTCTCCTCTCGTCGATCTATCTCTATTGATGCCTCCTGCACGCACACGCTGCTTAACAACTTGCGGCTGACGTTGCCACTTGAATGCCGAGCATTTCCGCGCACACATGTTCTCCCCATTGTAACCATGGATTCCACTTGAAGGCAGCAACTGTTCGTCTTCCACACAGCGACATTGTTTCAGTGCACCTCTATAGTCCTTACAGCTTCTTGTTTCCATATGAAAGTAAAACACAGCCTGTAACAGCTGCATTAAGTGACTCTCCCCCATTGTCATAGCCTATAGAACTGAGCCAGAGGGGGGAAACATTTCTGGCGTATCTGAAGCGCTGTCATCTCATTGGCTCTGTCATCTCATAAACACATATCTGTGTAAGTGTGGATTCTTCGGCTAAAGTGTTTTAGTTCTTTCATGGTTGTTCCTGTTACCAGCGATGAGCGGCGGCGGCGGCGGGGGGTATTAAGCAGGATTTCTTCCATTTTTCTTTTTATTCAGTTTGAAGAATTAGCTTAATTCCACTGGCTTTCCACTTGCTTCTGCCTTCATAATAATAACAATAATAATTATATATATACCTACATTCTGCCATGGCTCCTTGGCATCACACACAAGAGGAAATCCTAAAACAGTCAGTCAGTAAATAAAATCCAGTGGAGATTAAATAAATTCAAAGATGCCCTGATTTGAATCAGAGCGTCCTTGAATTTAAAACTACATGAGTATGTGCACCAAGGAGAAAAATAGAATTTTTTTTTTTTTTTTATCAGGCCTGAATGTGCGTGCCAGCTGCTAAGTGAACGCCAGCTCGATTGCCACGTTGTTTATTGATGTGAGTGGTTGACAAATTTGCAGTGCGTTAATCCAGATTTGATGACATGAATTTAAATAATGAGGATGAGGGGATTGACGGATTGAGCCTGAAAGGAAATTTATGGCGTCGTGTTTGGCCACAGCTTTAACGCCAAAGTAAACTGCCTGCAAACTGTGCCTGTACGCACGTAGGACGTCTGTTTTATTGTACGGCTGCTACTTTGTAATGTCTTTATACCACTCTGTTTATACCGCGCTGTTTGTGTATGAGAATATGTAATTACATTACATAACAAAGATCTCTTAGTAAAAATGATTACTATTATTATCACAATTATGCTCGCAGCACGATACGATAATTGAATTTACCGCACTAGGATTACTTTAACAACGTTGAGAAGACTCACGTCTGTTTTACCTTTGGTCAAAGCCAGTTAAGTCAACCGCCTCCGTGGCTCCAGATATGTGAGTGTGATTCGTCTTCATATTGGATTTTAACCAATCCAAAGAGATAGGAGTCTGTGGATCTGTGGATTTTTATTTTACTCCATTTTTTGTTCATTTCCAGTATCTTGCACATGCGGCTGATTACAGGGTTTTATCTCTGTGGCACAAAAGGGTTTCGCAGTGGCAGGCGATGCAGCTGCAGCAGAGTATGCAGTGAAGATTACTTTAGACCCAGTCCTCCCACTCATCCTTAAACATGCCTGCAAACACACGTGCACGTTAGCACTTCTATAGTATGATTTTCCATACTGGCCGCGGTGCTTCCTCCGACTCCTTTCGCCGTAAATTTAACAAACCCAAAGCAAGCCGACGTTCTCCAAATCAAACGTCCTCACTCTTTAAAACTAAACCCGGTCCTCACAGAGATGCTAGGACAGGAGCCTTCCAGCGCCCTCACACATATCTCATTTCCCCTTTTCATTTATTTGTCTGAGCTGTCGGCGGAAGAATGACAGCGTGTTCATAAGTGTCTGTAAAGCCATCCATCCCTGGACCTTTAAGCTTTTTTTTTTTCTTACTTCTTTAAGCTTCCAGCTGAATGACAAGTACAGGTCTGAGGAAGTGGAACTTAAAGATGGATTTTTTTCTGGTGTTTCGTCTTTTGTCTAACGGACAGATTCGTCAGCTGTGAGGTATTCTGAGTGCTGTTTCTCTCTTTTTATCTAGAGTTTGCCACAGAAGCTTCTTTAATGCACATTTGTTGTACTTTTGCAGCAGCGAGGCTGGTAGACCTTCGCTCTCAGAGTAGCGGATGACTGTTTTTTTGGCAGCCGTCCATATCTAATACATGATTTCGGAGCTGTTTCCCGGTTTTTAAGCAGTTAATGGTATTCTGCCTTTACTCTCTTGTTGCACAGTTCAGCATCTAAAGCTGCAGGGAATTATTTTATGCAACATTTTCATTTGGGTATAGTTTCTGTGCAGTATGCATAAAATGCTCTTGTTAACGATAAAAATCCTCTGAAGTGGATTTGAACGACTCGTGAATCGCAGATGATTTTCTTTCTAAACCGGTCCCAGCAGGTGGTTATTTCGCGGATTACTTTGTTCTGTCTGAGTGAAGGTGTCAATCAGTGAAACCAGGTGCAGCTGCATCTAAATCAAACGAGACTGTTGTTGCACAGCAGTAGTTAAACGTATCCGTTGCGCTGACACGCAGACAGACGCAAAATATACATTAGGATTGTTTGTGCGAGAATATAAAAGATGAGATGAAGCTTTAATGAGCCTCCTGGTGGGTATGAAACGGGAAATGGGATTAGAAACAGAAACGTTGAAAGTGCAATGCACCCATTACCCAGTACAATATAAAATAAACATTATACACATGAATAATTTAGGGCACATGCGGGTCCATAAAATGAGCAATTCAAATTTTCCTGTGCAAAGTGTGTGGCCTTGAAGAAGCACACCATAAAAAAATATAGCTTTCTGAACTGTTGCTCACCAATTCTCCCATATGATGAAACTCAATGAGCAAAATAATATAGAAATAAAAGAAAATGTACAAATATATGGACAGTGAAACAATATTGGAGCTATTTGTAACCAATGTACAAGTAAACTTGTCCAACAACAGCAGGATATATTTTAAGTAAGGAATATAATGTGCACTCTTACCGCATTTAGCACGTCAAGACACCAGTTTAACATTACCTCCAGAGGTCCTAAGCTATGGAATGATGTAGTCCACCACAGAGATATATGTCCTCTCATACTGCTTTTAAAAAGCATCTTAAAAAATATCTATTACTTACCTCAACACTCACTTTATTTGATAGATTTTGATTTTTCCCTTCCTGTTGGTGATCTAAGTAACTTTATTTTCATTGCTTCTCTGTCTCTTTGGAATCATTGTATCATTAGCCTTATCATTAGCCTGCATGTAATGTGCATTATGTAAGGCTAGGTTGGAACTCTGTGCAAACCTGTTAAGGCTCCATTCCCACCTCGCTCAGATTTGTAACACAATTTGTGCCAAACTAAACTAAAAAACAACAAGACAGTTGAGTTATGTTGTTTTAAACATGAGCTAGTAAAAGTACTTTTGTTAGAGCTAAAAGCTAATGTGTGGTAACACACGTTGGCATGTAAAAAAAAAAAAAAAAAAAAGCTTCTTGCTTTAACACTTCATGCTAGGATGATAAAAACATGCGGATTCAGATGTACCACGCTCACAGCATTGACTGTTTACACCAGTTCACACTTTTAGTCCAACCCTAACACTAACATTTGCAGGTTGTGCGCAGAAGTAACGTGAGAGATGTCCTCAGCTGAGCAGAAATATTTAGCTCTGCACCACCATCTGGTTGTGTCCATTTTTTTTTTGACAGAAAAGACATCACAAGGGACGTTTCCGAGTTTCGTCGTTTGATTGACATGAGTCACTTTTGTTTTCCCGTGACTGAATTCCAATCTGGTATCTGTCTACGTAGAAGGAAAACTGACACTCAAATCTCACACGAAGCCACCGTGTCTTACACAAGCGGGGACACACAGTTGAGTTGTCTGACGCACGCAGTGGGCCCAGACGCAAACAACCTTCTTCAGCTTCTTCAAGTTTTACATGTGTCTCATTGTAACTCTTCTCTTGTTGAACAAGTGCCCCCTGACCAAACGCACCCTCCCACCAGTCAAGCTACAAGCCCTAAGTCTAATTAGCTGCAGCACTTTTAAAACATGCATTGATTTTTAGAGTACAAAAAAAAAAAAAAAGAGATGACTGAATGTTATTTTAGTTGGACTTGAGCAGGTCGGTCCACAGAAATAAGTAAGTACTTCTGTTATGGCCGCTGGGCTTCCTGATTTGTGAGCTCCCAGGTGCAGCAGATTTTCCTCCGGAGGCTGATCTCGAGGCTGATTGCCACCCTGGAAGGACTGATTGGTCGAGAGGCTCCTTTTTAAACCCCATGCTGCCGTCACTCCGGGGCGACTGGAAGCTCTCTTGCAGTCGGCCTAACAACCAAATCTCTGCTTAATGTTTGAGGTACATGATGGAGTGTGTGGAAATTTTAGCTATTAAGCACATGTTTTGTTTGCCTAAGAGCTGTGTTATACACCGTTTTGGTCACACTGGTTAGATTTCCTTTATATAGACACATGCAGGTTTGGGTGTTGTTTATTAGTGTGTTTTGCTTTTGGTTACGGAGAAAGGTGCTGTGCTTTCTGGTGCCTTTATCGTTTCCACAATAAACCTTAACTGAAAACCTGTTTCACTTGGTTTTAATGTTGTCTCCCCCAGCCTTCCCCCAATTGCCATGGACTGGGTGAAATATTAAGAACAAAACCATTATGGGATAACCAAAGTTATTACAACTTATCCTGAGGAATCACTTGAATACTTAAACGTCTGCACTAACTGCAGTCCATTCAGGACTAGTAATTAGGATAAGTAAGAACTTCTCTTTGTGGTGGTGCAGGAGAGAAAGAATCATCAAAGTCTGTTTCATCTTCTGAGCATCACTGATATCTGTTCAAAATCACGAAAATCTAAAACAGATTTTTTTTTGACTCTCCTCCGAAGTGGCTAAAAGTACTGCGTGTGTTGATTTTTGGCGTAGCATGTAAGTGATCCACCTCCAGCAGCCTACTTACCTGACTCATCCCGTTTATGCCATTTTACAGGATAATCCCTCTAAGATGTCTCATTTTCATGGTGCGTCACTGGAAGTTTGCAGGGGCCTAAAATAAAGCCACAAAAGTGGTGTTTTGGTAATTGCACTTCTGCGCGGAATGAAATGGAGATGATGAAACGGAACATTTGTGGTCGAGGTCGGGGTCAATCGAGGTGGTTTCAACTCACTGCGAGCTGACAGGTTGAGGGATGTTTCTAAATCTCTTTTTTTTTCTCTCTCTCTCCCTCGGGGCGGTGGGCTGCAGGCAAATCTCACACTTGTACTTCTCTCTTGTTGTCCAAATCACATTTTTTTTTTTTTTTATGCTGTTCTCTTGTATATTCCAGAAACGGGAGATGTGGTTGACTTATTCCGCTTTGACTCTGTTTATTATTCGCGATTATTATTTACTGCTGAGCTCACCCTGCAGGAGATGATTCAGTACCCGGCGCTGTTAGGATTTCACGCAAAGCCTGTTTTACATTCTCCCCCTGTCCAAACACAGGCTTTCTTACATCTCTCAGCGCTTTGTTCGGATCAGCTGTGCGTCTCTTTCTTTTGATGGTTGTGTGTGTGTGTGTGTGTGTGTGATATCCCTGCGTCATTATATTCAGCTCACTACTGTGTGATTGGGTGGGAGGGAGTCCAAACAAAGAGGGAGTCCGAACAGACAAACTGAAAGACAAACTGTGACCGGCAGACCGGCCGCTGTGCGATCCAAATGGACGGGCCCGTGTAGAGCGGCGCCGCAGCCTCTCAGTGCTGCCAGGCAAGAGAGTGTGACAGAGGAGAGAACTCTGTCAGGTGGAGGAGTTTCATCCTGCATGACTCATCCGTGCTCTGAATGTCCTGGATGACAAGCTGTGACGGGCAGACAACTGTTTTGGTCATGTGGAACCGCACCACACTCTTGGCTTGTCGTCTTTGGCTGACTCCACATAATCTCCAAAACAACAGAGCTTGCCATCCCTCTCCTGTGAAAACGCGGTGGTGATTTATGCTTTAGTACAAACCGCATAATATTATCTTTGGTTGGTTAGACTTTTTTTTATATACTTTTTTTTTTTTTTTTAGTTTTCAACCACAAATTTAAATTTCTTTAGATACACATTAATGTGAATCCAACATGTTTTCGTAAAGGGATAAATGGAGGCAGAAGACGTCATCTTTCCACACGGATCGCCACCCTAGCCGAGACCATCTAAGCCTCCCGTAAACAGTTGGCCCCGCCCCATTGCTGCTAAGCCAATCACAAGGCTGCATATTACACGATGACTCTGTCAGGTTCCTCGCAATTGGCTGAGAGCCTAATAAGTCCCCAAGTGAAATCCCAGACCCATGCAGCAATATTAGCAGAAGAGAAGCTAACAGTGCAGCTCGCTCCCATCAGCCAAATACTGGGGCCAAAATAGCTTGATGATTCATTGTCCCGATTACATTTAGCTATGTTGGAGGTTGTAACTTGAATCTGCCAATTATTTTCTTTATCTGTCATCCTGCTGTTGCACATGTTTTAAATTAGAAAAAATGAACATGTGAACCTGTGTATTATTTGAATAGCCTAACGTTGATGCAAAATGCTAATAATAATGTATATTTGTAAACTGCACTAGTTTAGTTTAATATAGAACACACATAACAGGTAGGGGGTCACTACTTCATCTCTCCATCAGTTTGGGGGGTGAAAAACATTGAAGACCCCTGGACTAATCATTTCACCATCTATCCATCTGGCTTCTTCAGTTCTGAAAGATAGAAGTTTCACCATGAGTCTGCAGAGTATCTCGTATCGTCAGTGGATTATAGAACCATTAGTCTTGACAAAGGATACCATTCAGATTATCTGGCCATTACCGGACTAATAGTTATGTGAGTGTCCGGTGGGCACCACCCTCAGATGTAGCAAAATCCATAAAAACCAACCCCCCACCACTCATTTAATAATTTATCAGCTTACATCTATAACAAAACTTAAAAGTCATATTGTTTGAGTTTTAGATGTACCCCTGTGACTGTCTAGTGCTCAAAATAAACCCCTAAAACATCTTCAGACAAAATATTCCATTGTATTTGGGTCAGTGGAGCGTCCAGCATAGATGTACCAATACCAGGAGCTGCTATATTTGGTGTGACGCTGTACTACAAGAAAGAGACAAATATCTGGTAGAGCGGTTTAATAAGCGTGTCAAAGTATGTGTCTGCTCAGACTGTGTAAACACAGCTCGAGCCCAATTTAAGCGTTGGCTAAAGTGGCACATTATGTTTTCCTCTCGTATTCTCTAATCTGGAGCCGCTTGAAATAAATGCGCTTCATTGTTTGCCGTTCCGCTGGCCGTCGTGTTGTGTTTCGTCATTTTGTTTTTTTAACTTGCACATAAAGATATGTATTCACGATGTCACTGTCGTTGGTAAACTGTAACTAGATTACGCCGAAAATGGAGCAAATTGGCCCTGTGTTGGTGCAAGTTGCATCTGCATTAGAAGGTTGTCTAGTGGAGATCATTTTGTTTTCTGCAGAGAGAGAGAGAGAAAAACAGGATTTTTTTTTCCCTTTGTGACTCAGTCTTACTCTTCTTTGTGTGTGTGCGTCCCAGCAGATGTGATGGAGGGGAAGAGCGCCATTCTGCTCGGCATGAGTCAGTGGAACTCAAACGACCTGGTGGAGCAGATCGAAACTCTTGGACACATGGAGGACCAGTCGCATGGTATGATTCAACACACACACACACACACGTTTATAATCACACCCAGACAGAGATGTGCGTTTATCTTTGCTCACACATCCATGGCAAAGGTCCAAATTACCTAGATGTGTGTGAAGTTATCTGTTGAATGATGATAATAGTGGCGAGATCGTAAATGGACCGTGGCGTCTATTTAAAGCTACATTAAGTCATTTCTGACCACTTGGGCCCCGAGAGAGTAAAAGAACAGCCGTGATTTCATCTTATGGACGGGACAAAGTGTTCTCCAACTTTAAAATGCATCCAGATCCATCATCAGTGGCTACATTTACATGGACAGTGTCTCTTCACTAGTATTAATGTAAACACGGACACGGAGGTCTAGAGAACTCGACGCTAAGATTGAAAACCTGTCCCATACTTTTTTTTCTTCTTCGGGCCACTCTCTCTTGCAATCACAAGGTCAGCTATGTTTCTTAGCTTTAAGGAAACTAAACTACACAATTACCACAATGCTATAATTTACACCAATAGTGAAATGTCAATACTGTTCTGTTATTTATTTTTGTTGTTGTTGTTGTCCTTTTTCTTTCTGACTTGTCCCTTTGTCAGTATATTTTTAATTTATTGGGTTCTGGTAACCTACTAGTTGTTAGTCACATGGTGTGTGACATAATGGGAAGGCTCCACCCACTAAGCACATGCTGGTGTCCTTTTTAAGCTTTGTCATACTTCCTGTTTCTATGCCCTGACGAAGGCCAATATGGCTGCGACACGTGGGACCATGTACTTTTTGCCACGGTTAAAGTCTTTTTATACTTTTTACTACTCTTCAACCACAAAGTGCCTTTTGCAGTGTTTTGTTTTTGATCCCTCGCTTCACCCGTCACAAATAGAGCACCTGTGTAAAGAATGATTTTGAAGTCTCCTGAGTGCTTTAAGTCCTTTGTATCTTCTCAGATATTTGATCAGTTGGGGATTTAGGGGACTTGGAGCTCGGTTTAACACCTTTTGCTTTTTTTTTTCTAGTTGACCCTAAAGCGTTTTTGTGGATGGTTGTTGCCATCAAGGAGGTTCATTGCTATGGGGTGGGGGTGCCTGGTCTGGTCTAGGTGGGTGCTACATGTCTAAATAACATCCACATGAATGAATGCCAGGTCCAAACGTTTCCCAGCAGAATGTTGTATTGTCACAAGCTGGTCAATGTTATTTACTTCTCCTGTCAGTGGTCATAATGTTATGCCTGATCGGTGTGTATTGCCTGGTTTGACACAGTAGTAAATATCCTGGCATTTACATTCTGGTTCCTGGGACCATACCTGTATCTATATCTTAAGTTGCTTCACATTCTTCTTAAATCACTTCTTAACTTTGTGTTTTTGCCGTTTAGAAGAAACAAGAGTTTGTTGTGACACTGCGGTAGATTTCAGCTGATATTAGTCGCTTTGTTCGGTTCAGTTCAGGTTTCGCAGTCGTTGATTATTCGGTGGATTCACTTTTTCACCTTAAGCGATTGCATCTCTGAGATACACTTCAGTTCATTTAATAGGCAGCGAACGCATCGACGAGCACGTGTTCGGCTGTGAGTCACGTTCCTTCAGTTCAATAGTATGTGAGTCTTTTGCTACTCTATGCTCTTGTGCTAAGTACAAGCCTTACACACGCACACATACACAAATGCACACACACACACACACACGCTCTCACACACTGTAAATGAGGTCAACTTACTTGCTCAATTATGAAATTACGGAAACTGCAATTTCAGGCGCCATTGAACGGAGATCCACTGCCTGACAGCTACTGCTTCAGAGACAGAGTTGAGTCAGCAGAGTTGGTTCTTATACAGTTTGTTGTCAGCTGTTTTTTGTTCTTTATGCCGTTACTGTGACACTGGGTTAAGGTGTGGTCTGAAAAAACAAAACGGTGAGGTAACAATAAGGTCTTTTAAATTGCTTTTTTTTTATATATATATTTCTGTGTCGGTAGCGTCTCTGTAACATGTTGCATTTCCAATCATTTAAACGCAACAAAGTGAAGAAAGATTCCTGCTTGCCTGGTGTGAACGTGGTTTTGTTACCAATTGCACGTATGATCATAAATAAATTAAAGCACGTAGCGAGCAGAAGACAAGCGTGTCGGGTGGCTCAGATATATCATACAGATGTGCAGCGCTCTCCCTCTTCATGCTCGGTGACGCCTGGGGAAAATGACTGAGTTGCAAATGTCTGCGTTAACCCTCTGCTTTTTTTTTTTTTGCTTTTTTTTGCTTTTTTACTGCTCCTCAGTTTATTTATGCGCATTTAAATCGCCATTTGAAATGAAATTTTCTCTTTAAAAAGCAAACAGCTCCTAATGTGCCTTGCACGTCTGTATGAGGCTGCCATCGAATCCCAAACAAAGCTGGGACAGAACTACTAATGGGTTGAGCACAGAAACGTATCAAGTTATCTGTGCTCTTTTTCTTGTCCAGTCCGTCTCTCAAAGGAAATCTAAACTTAATGAGGCAAATAGTAAATAAAAGTTATTTTTTTTTGTTGTTTTGAAAGTTTTAACCTCTTTCCTTATTATCTGCTCAGTATTATCTGTGCCTTCACTTCTAGCTCCTAAGGATTAACATGCCATAACACTGATGTTCTTTATTTTGTTAAAAAGAATTTTCTTGATCCTCACTTAGGCCACAAATCAAAAAATGCCCACATTTGTTTCACATGTGTAGAAGCAAGTCTGCACAGAGCAAAAGAAAGATCTTGCGACGCTCTATCACATCTGATATCAACCCTCAAAGATGACTTTAAATCAAATGATTCTCCCAGCAGATTCTCCCCATGAGAAACATATTCAATTACATTCTTTTATCAGAGCCTCTGGTGAGATTATCTTACCACGGCAACTGAATTTTTGCATTGCCCTGAGAATTAACATCACAGTGTATTCCACACTCTAACAAAAGTTGAGTTTGTGCCTTTAAAGATGATAAGTCAGTGCTGAGATTTATGCAGATGAGGGGTTTTAATTGCTCGGTCCACAGCAGGGGGACTTTGTGCGAGTGGAAATTCAAAAGTTGTCGAGAGCGAATCGCTTTTAATGTTTTTACGACCTTCTTTCCATCCTCCGTTATGGTTTTATGTGCAAATCTTAAGTGGTGCTTCAGGTATAAAACATTACATATACATAAAGACCCATGCATAAATGTCATACATTGTGTAGCTTTTTCTCGTGGAAGGATGACTGACTTTGCCTCACTATTTGACAAAAGCAGCAGGTGGCAAAAACGCACGGTGTAGTTTTACGTTTGAATGCGGCAAATAGCAATCAGAGGCCATTTTACATTTTACCACGGAGTACAGGACAAAAATCACCGGCAATTGCACCCCAGCACAACTGTCAATCATGCACCGATAGCGCGGCACTTGTTTACTGATACGGCTCTTGTCATAAAGGTCGGCTCTGAGGCTCGACAAACTGGAGTGGATGCTTTTAATCACCGCGATCCTGTGGGAGGATGGCGCGGTCCTGCGGAGATGAAAGAAGCCGCTCCTGCAGGGATGCTGTACCCAGTAGTGCGGTGCTAAACTTAAGAAGTGGGTACACGGTGGATATTTTAACACTCCCCTCCCCCTCCCACACACACACACACACAGCTCATCAGCGAGCCACTCACTAGAACCAGTAATGACCTGTGAAGTGCCCCGCTGCAGTCATTTATTTTAACAGTGCTCCACGATAATGTTACAGCATGATTCTGGCAAATTAAACGACATTCTGTTTTTTTTTTTGTTTTTGTTTTTTTTTTATCTTTTAATTAATATAACGGAAAGAGCAGTTGGACAACGTGAATGCACAGTTTCATGTGCAGCAAGCTAATGACACAACATACAGCATGGTGGCCAAGGCTTATTAAAAAATAATAATAATACACTAATCAATAATAAATGGTCTGTGTGGCCAAACCAGTTCATTCCTCTCTGACACCACCCTCCATTATTGTCCTCTATCACATAGGTCTTCAACAGGAGGTCCGTGACCCCTAGGGGTCCGTGGAGGTACTGCAGGTGGATCGCAAAATCTTTGGTTGATAAGACATTTTTTATATATATATTTTTTTAAATTTCCCTTCAAATTCAGCCCACTGTTTCATACAGAGTGCCACCTGTCAATCTAAGCTTCCTGTGCACAGTAGATCAGACCCCAGTAGACATACTTGGTGCGCAGCCTTTCATACGGGTGGAGGTGATCAATCACAATCCTTCGAGGAGGCAAAATTGGATAGGGACCACAGTAAACAAACGTAGCGTCTGAGCAGGACGTGAGTTAGCTGCACTGAAAGAAGATTCTCAGAAATATTACAGATGCAGATGAACCTCTGAATCAACCGCAAGAAACTGGCCAGCATGATGAAAAGGGCGCGTTAACGCTGTGTCCACATTAGCTAGAATAACGTGTGCAGATTTTCTGGGTGACACACACCTGAACACATCAGTGTCGAGCTCATTTGCTCAACGCATCTGTTTTAGACGCTGTCTAAGACAGCGGTAAAAAGCTACTGTATCGCTCGTCTTATTCTTTACTGCAGTATTTCCATGTCATTTTATGTCGAAGGTCATAAACGTATCATCGTCAGGGACCTGTTCTCCAGTCCCACGGCTGCCTCAGAAACAAGCGATGAACAGCTTGTCAGTGACACGTGATCGTTCTTTAAGCTGACGCGAGTGTTCGTTAACAAACATTTGCGTATTTACACAGTCCACGGGGACGTATTTGGCTCTTAAGCTGCTCACACGATAAGGTGACTAGAGAGAGGTGTTGATTGGATGGGACAGGATGATTATATCAGCCTCCAGCTGCCGTTGACATCACTTACCGTAAATCTATGATCTTGGCTCACGCGCTGGAAGTCTGACGACAAAAGTCGGAGCCTCCTTTACACACCATTTCTCCATCAATGGAGGAGTGTGTGGCGTTGGAGCTAGCATGGCTGGTGTCAGATTAAACAGGTGGGCCCGCTGCTGTTAACCGAGGATACGTTTGCATAAATGCATTAACATGACGTACTGTGCATTGCGTCTGCACAGACCTTATGTCGGTCCGTGCGCCGTGTGAGATTTTGAAGCGAGACATCGTTACGACTTGCAACAATCTCCGTCTGTAACCTGCGTGTCTCCCCGCCATCTTCAGACTGACACCCGCTGAGGCTGTCCTTCTTTAGACTTGACAATGTCTGAAAACATCCCGGTCGGGCTTCTTTATGAAAAATAAAGGATGGCGCAGATTATATGTTCCCTCTGTAATGAAATCAGTATGAAGCTGTGCCCCACGCAACATTTTCTTCCCATCTCAGTCGCACCACAGGACCGAAATGACAAAGCGTGTGTGTAAACAGTAGTGATATTGTGTCCTTTTCTTTTTTTCTTTTTTTTTTTTTTCAGGCAACATATTGCATTTAAAACGTGCGGAACACTTCGCAGAACACTTTCAAGCTCAGCCACAGCCCTTGAGAGTCTTATTTGGTTATTATTTGTAATTACATTCTACCTCTCCTTCCCTCTCTCTGCCTCTCATCCTTAAATTGCAACCAAGTCAAACACACCCAAAATAGAAACCCTCAACCCCAATGTGGTGCTGCATACAAATGTGCACGGGCCTGCTGGGGCTCTTCATTGTTTGGGTATTTACGTCCTGCAGGTGTGGGGGCACAGGAATTATTAAAGACGTAAATTTAGCTTTGCAGGCCTGGACGACGAAAAGATCTGAAAGCCGCAGGGTTAATGTACAGACGTGTCAGTTTCAGTGAACGGGTTGGCCAGCAAGTAATGGCGTATAACAGGAAGATGTATTTTTTCCAAATAGTTTTGGTGCATTTGGTGCTTTGTTGGACGTAGATTTGCCTTGGCCTCGAGCAAAATTGTATTACACACTAGGGTTCCTGGTCTCCATCTAGGAGTGTCTCATGTGTCCACGATATATGGAAATATTGTTCCCATAAACACAAGCACTCTAATACTGTACTGTATATTGTCATATACACGTTTTTTTTTTTACCTGAATCAATTGATTTCTTGGCCATGAGTGCAGCAGGCTGTAAACACGCTCCTGACCTATTATCGCCTTATGAAGCTGACAGGATATCTGCAGACAGAGGGCAACATTAGCATTGATTTGGAATTGGGTTTTTTTCGTGGACCTCAATGAATCTAAGTCTGCTATCGATTTTCCCTTTAGCTCTGCTTTCTGGTTTCCACCTCCTCCCGGGGGAAATATCTGGCTCTTTAGGCACTAAGTGCACTGTTATATTCATGGCGCTTATCTGTGTGCTCTTCGGTGTGGGCCGGGCAATTTACGCCGGGTTTTTAAATGCGGTGGTAAACGATGCCGACGGGGGAACCGTGACGGAGAGAGAGCGCTGTCGCATAAAGCCAAACGGTTAGTCGGGAGGCGCTGTAAAATTCCACAGGATTGGGGGAAACTTGAGAGTAGGGTGCTAGCTGCGTCGTGTGGTCCGCTGTCAACGGGAGAAACGTTTAGACGAGCGTCATGTCACACTGAGGACTACCGAGCCCACAACAACGTGTCCAAATTGTCTGCACAGTTCCTGTTGAAGATTTGCTGCGGTGTAATTGTCAGTTTTAATAGCTGGTAAATTAGTCATTAAAAACCACAGCAGCTCCAGCTACCCATTTGTTTAATCAACTTGTTGCTCGTTGTTTACTGTCAGTGGTTCCTAATAAAAAATAAAAAAATAGAGGAGGTCTGGATTGGATTTAGTGCTGTATGTGTTTTTCCGTGAAAAGACGTCTGGAATCGCAATCTGTCATCATCAGGACGGTGCGGCTGGACCTCTGTACGTCTGAGCTTGTGTAACGGTTGAGCTGTGACACCCACAACTACTCTTTGATCTCCGTCTATTTCCAGTTCCTCAAAAGCACATCTCGGCTTATAACCTCTCTTCCTCCACTCTCAATTATAGTTTCCTTCCCTCTTGCGTTTCTCGCTTTCTCTCACCATCCGTCGCCCCGGCCTCATCATGTCCTGTTATTCCCCCTCTTCTGTTTTCCTACATTCATTACCTCATGAGCCATGGGCAGCTATAAACACTTCCCTTCCCAATGGAGGGGACTTACAGTGATGGAAACCGCAGCAACAGAGAGGAATGCCTGCAGCACAACTGCCCCTTATTTTCCACTGTCCTCGTCTTCTTCTTCTTCTTCTTCTTCGTCTTCTTCATCTCTGCTCGGTGACATGCCGTGATCCAGCATCAGCCACTGCTCCCACATTGTTCGGGCTCCCCATCTGTCCGCTACGCAAACACTGTCATCTGTATATTTATGCAGTGTTCTTTTCATCATCGCCTTCCTCCACTTCATTCACTTGCTGGTGCTGCATCTTATTGTGAGACATACTGAAATAGCCGCATTATATAAGTGATCTTTTTCAAAAATCGAATCCTTTAAAAACAAAAAAAAAAAAAAAAAAGAAAACAAAAAAGAAAACGGTGACTCTGGCTTGGCTGCTTCGCCGGTGTGCGCTGCCAAGTTGGAACAACGTGCGCTGAGATGGGCTGCGTCAGTGGAAGCTCGGAGTTTGGTGGAGATGACTAAGTGATAAGCGCGGCCAAACGGCCCAACACAGACAATTTCTCCTCTTGCACCGTAATGTATGATGGGAATATAATTCTGCACAAAGTGACCCAGGGAGAAATACTGTATTGAATGGAGGGGAATGATTTTTTCATTTTCTGTGGAGCGCCGTGGCTCTCTTTCCTGCATGCGCCCCGTAGCTCTATTCAGGAACACAGAGAGAGGGACAGAAAACATGAATTTAAGGTCTGAGGCTCATTTGTATTCTGCCCGTGCGTCCCCCCAGTCATTTTTATCACACGCAAACGCTCGCATGTGCATAATCTCTCTTTCTCTCTTACTTTAATTTGCATTAAATTAATGTTTTTCAGCGCAGGCGGCATAGAAAACTGGCAAAAAACACGAAGACAAAGGCAATTTCGTTGCAGAATCGCAATGAAAGGCGGCAAACAAAGGAGCACAAAAGATGGAGAGTGAGATAATGATAAAAAGTGACTGAGTGACCTGAGCTGAAAGACAGCGAAGCTAATGAGGTAATGCCTCACCGTTGTGGCTTTTGTCGATAGAGGCTTTTTTTTGTCTGTTCCCGCCATTCTTCGCCTGTGATTGTTTATCTGTAGGTTCACACGTGCGTGCATACATGTGAGCACGCTTGTCTGAGACGATATGAAGCAAGAAATTGTACGTGTTCGCACACCGAGAGCAGATAATCACACCCAAACGACACTGTCTGCGCCTGGAGTTGCGTGGGGCGTGTGGGGGTGGGGCTATTGTAGAAATTAAAATGAATAAATGTGTGCGGCGCGCCACACCTCTCTGCTACACATAGATTTCTTCTGCTTGTGGTTCACGCTCTGCTTGGTCCTTTTAAACGTGTGGCCGCAACATGAATGACATCCAGCTACCATGGTGATACCGTCAGTGTAGTGCCACTTAGCTCCCTGGCTTATTGCACCTATTAACCATGTTGTACATTACTGAACGTGGTCATTGGTGTTTGTTCCCGATTTTAATCAGCTGTTTTGCAAACAGTTAACTGTTGAGTGTGCTCTATGGAGAACAAAGAACGGGAAGAACGAACATGCTTATTGTCGTTATTTCTTGCTGTGATTTAGAGATGGCGAAAAGGCGTTTCAGTGGTATAAAGCGCTAGAGACTGGTGAGTGTGTCCGGTGTGAAACTAGAGGTGAGTTCATCAGTCGCGTTAGGTTAAATCACCAAAACTACTCTGTTTTCATCTTTTAGTAAACCCCAAAGCCCTGAATATAAACTCTAACAATCACATCAGTGCTTTTCATTAAAGGAGAGATCGTCTGCAGCCTCACCTGCAAGTGAACTTGAAACACTTCTTTTTGAGTTCTTTGAGATGGTCCCATGAGTTTGAGAAAAGCAAAAGGCGTTTTCTTGTGATTTTCTCTTTTTATTTTTCTTCAAGAAATTAGTCTTTAAGATAAAAGGCCATTCTTCTAGGTGGAGTTTGCATGTTCTCCCTGTGTCTCCGTGTGGTTTTCTCCAGGTACTCTGGCCTCCTCCCACCTCCACAGACACGCTCGGTAGATTGATTGGTGACTCTAAATTGACCCTAGGTGTGAGTGTGAATGGTTGTTTGTCTCTGTGTTAGCCCTGCGATAGACTGGCGACCAGGGTGCCAGGGGTCCGGGGTGTATCCCGGCTCTGTCAAAGCTGGGACAGGCTCCAGCGACCCCAGCGACCCCGGTGGAGATAAGCGGTAGGGAGGCCGTTTTTGGCAAACGTGGCCTTGCAAGATTTTTTTAAATTTATCGTGGCTTTATAAACAGTTTGCATCGGTGATAATCGGTGTAATTGATTTTTTTTTTCTTTGATCAACCATAAGCATTTCATGATTTCTTATGTGTTGTATAAAAAAATAATAATTACAAATTGTCACAAGTTAGATAATATGGTGAATACTGTTTTTTGTTTTTTTTTCAGCCAGCTGTCAGTTTTCATATTGTACTGCATTAAAATATCGCATGCTACATATGTCAGCACTGGATCTGATCCAGCATTCTGATCTAACCTAATCTGAACCCTGTCATGAATGCTAAGTGAGAATCTGCTGCCTAAATTTGGCCGTCTGGAGATTTGAATAATTAGCCGCACAACAGCCACTGCATGTAGATGGGAGGCGGTTGGGACTGTAAGTTACAGTCAGTGTTTATACTGTGCCGGCGTGTGTGTGTGTGTGTGTGCGTGCGTGTGGTCAGCAGGTTTTCTCATGCAGTGGAGCTGGTAGCCTCTCCCGGGGTCTTTTTTTTGCAGTAGGTCAGTGTGACAGACCCCGGTGCCAGCAGCAGTGAACAGATGGCTCAGTGTGTTTGCATGCCAGAGGTCAGAGGAGGCTGCTCACCCAGTCGGGGAGCGGTACTCTTCTAAATGAGCACCCTCACCTGTTTGCTACCAAACAGCACACACCGGGGTGTTACACATGATTTCTTCGCGTCTTACATAAATTACCCTGCCGGCATCTCACCCACGGTGACACGTCGCCTTATCGCAAAAACCTCCTATCCTCTCCTGCACAGGAGTCCACACTTTGCAGCAGTCACAGAGGCGTTTCTTATCATAATAAAACAGCAAATTGAAGCTACAGTAAGTCCGTCTATCCATCCATGCACACACGCACACACTTGTATACACATATGCTGCTTGTAGACACGTCTCTAAAGGTAGTGCAGCATGTTAATGTCAAATATACATCCATGCATGTATAAAAATAGTTTGTTAGTTCTCTGAGCCAATAAACAAGAGACTTTAAATAAATACTGAGAAACCAAAAGCCAGATTAGCAACTTTGTATACCATTAGGAGTACCTTAAATTGTTTTCTGCACGCAAAGCAGAGCCAGTAGGCCACTAGGCAGAGGACTGTGGACTATATACTTAGAAGGACGTTTGAACACTGCGCGGCGTAACCTGTACTGTAGCTTTTATTTTTTAGATTTGTGGGGACTGAATCAAGTCGTCATTAGAGGCGGCGGTGCAGTTTTTAGCGCTTGTGCATTTGCTTGGCTTTTCTGCCCTCGAAGTCAACGTCAGGTTAGAAATATTACAGCTACTTTCTGCATGACTTGAGAGGCTCATAAACCAGGTAATTACCTCAGCCCCAGTGACGACAAACAAATTTCACCATCTACCAGTTCGCCGGCTGTTCTTTTACCCGGAGAGAGGTTTTCATTTTATATTTCTACATGAAGCCACAAACTGTTTGCTCAGATTCGGTCACACGCCGACTATCCCTCACCTAAAAGAAAATCAGTTTGCAGTTTCCAATAAAACCAAACAGAAGGATGTGACACATCCTTGCCAATTAAAGTAAACTCGCCCGTGGTTTTCCCAAAGTTGCGCGTGTGAACAGAGCAGGTGGCAAAGACGCCTCAGAGTGATTTCCCCTCCGATCTCACCTTGGCTCAGACAGAGACGATTATTTCAAGGCATTTTATTCAAAGCACACGGAGCCTGTTAACTGTGATTTATATTTACAGCACACGGTTTTTGTTGCGGTACCGCACCTGCGCGCCGGAATGTGTGCATAATCAGTTCCCTCGAGTGTAATCAGAGGCTTTGTTCTGCGTCACACCTTTTTGTCTTGTCGCTCGAAACCGTCCTCACGACTCGGAATCAAACATTATTTACAAGAACGAGACAATGCCCCTGTTTTCTGTGCAAGTCTTCCCAGAAACACAGATAATTCACCCCAGTCGTGTAACTCTCTAATGAGGTGATTCACACTCCAGCAAGCAGCCAACACTGAGGGCATTTTACCATTTTCATAATCCCGGAGAAGATATAAATCTAAAAAAAAAGCCAATGTTCCCGATGGCGAACGCAGTCTTTCGCTCTCATCCGGCCGCTCTTCTTTTTCTCCCATCTGCTCGAGTGGAAGGTGATGGACGCACGAGTGGAGGCGGCCGTGGTCGAACCGCGAGAGGAAGGAGATTGGGAGAGAGATACACGGAAAACAAAAGAGGAAAAGTGGCCATCCATTTGTGAGACAGAGACGTTTTAAATCGTAGTAACGCTGACGGAATGACACACAGGAGGGATGCAAACGGGGATCGATACATCAATATTTCATCCCTCTGCCTTCAGCTCTAGTAGAGTTCTCTGTAGAGCCTTTTCATCTTTAGCCCCCCTCTGTCTGGGGTCAATTTTCTCTCTCTCTCGTAGAGAGCTGTGAAATATCACAGGCTCCGGTATGTCAGCAGATGCACCGATGCGATGTGTTCGTCCGCTGTTAGCACGCCGCTGACTCGGGTTTAAGCCACTGGAAACGACCCCGGTGCAGTTGAAATGTGTGTGTTGTCTTCATTTTGTCGGTAGAGAATGATTGCCGTGAGAGAACTGGTAAATACCACTAAGCTTCATGAAGCACCTATTGACCAGGACAGGAAGAAACAAAAGAAATGAAAACAGAAAAGCCGCTGGATTTCAGGAAAGAAAAAGGAGAATCTGTTCCCTTTAACCACAGGAACTCGGTTTGTGCCACTGAACTGCGCCAATAGAAATATGATTGTGTCAGTTTGCTCCAATATCAGACGAACGTCTCTCTCCCTCATTGAATTCAGGGGCAGCTCAGCGTGAGTCCTGCTTTCACAAATGATGGAGTGGATGAAGCTCTGCTACTCCCTCCGACTGTCTTTCCCACAATCTGCTGAATTCAGCTGTTTGCCGACGATTGGCAGCCACTACATGTTCAAGCACAATGCCGCGTTTGAGAAACATGGCGTTTTTAAAGTGGCTCCATTCAAATGGGTGTGTTGTTGAATACTGTGTATTTGTCTCCTCTTGTTCAGCCGGTGTAAAAATAATGTTGCGTTACAGAATTTCACTGAAGATAGGGTTGGAGACTTAAACCATAATGAATGAAACTAAAACATTTTATTTCAACTACGGGCTTTATAGATGAATCACACTTTTACGTCTGCCTCAGAAATTATGGCAGGTCAGCTTGTAATTAACCATATTTCAGCTTTCATCATTAATTCATTACTTTGGGTTTTATTAAAGAGTTTTAAGTCTCACAAGCTACATCAGAGGTGTTTCGTTTTTTGTGGCAATTACAGTCTGTTAATTGCTCTCAGCAGGTGCCTCCTGTAAAATTATTTTATGTTTTAATGGTTGTTCTCAAACTTTCCATCAAATCCTCCAAATGGAAGGAATAGGAATATTTAACTTTTATCAGTTATTGACACTGTAAACGCTAAGCAAAGACTTAGCAAACAAAGCAAACACTTCCAACTCCATTTGTATCCTTGACAGACCCTCTTGAGTTGACCATAATTTTAACAATGTTTAAACTCAGACTTTATTGTCCATTACTGCAACTGGAAAACTGTCTTTGGCTCTGGCAATAGAGACAGCAAACCGTGAAGACTATTAAAACCACCACACTCAAGACACTAAGAGTAGGGAATGAATAAGTTAAATAAATAAATAAATAATGCCAGTGTTTTGCTTTTGAGAGTTAAAATAGCTAAAAACATTCCTGTGTGTTATCAGGAATGCATGAGTCATGTGTGTCTGCACCCCCTATGATCCCACATCCTCTTAAGGAAAAGAAAATACAAGAGCGATAGTTATGTCATAAAGAAAAAAAGAAACGGAATAAGCAGAAATATCCCCTGCTAGTTTGGTAATGTTGTCAGAAAAGGTATCCAAAACCTGTTAAATTTGTCCTCATTACCTCTCAAAGTAACAAGGTGAGACATAATGTCCCTGATCCACCTGACTAAGGTGGGGGTTTGGAACTCTTCCAATTTAACAGTATTTGGCAAGTAAGTTAGTGAAGGCCACAACATCGTACATATTCAATGGCCAGTCACAGTTCTATTCACTGAATAGAACTAACAAAGGAAGTGGATCAATAACCACACTAAAAAAACCTCACTCAGTGAGCTAAATATCGCGAGCCAGAATGTGCGAAGAGTGGGGCATGTCCATAACAAATAAATAACTTTTCTCAGCCGTTCTTCTTGGACATTGATACGGCCTGTCTGCGGCCTGAGGGCAGGAGCCGGAACGCTGAGTGGAGGGGATGAGCGTGATCCTGATCTGATGTGAGGGCTGCCACATTATTTAAGGCGCAGGAGTGCTAACATTCGCTAATTAGCTGTGAAGAGAAGACAGAAGTCGCAGATAATGATGACATCAATACGTTTGTGCGTGTCTAGTGAGGAGTTATTGAATAATCCAAACAAGAAAGACAACAGATAAGAAAATAATTCATCCTCTGTGAGCTCATAAATATCTGCAGCAGTCCATTCAGTAGCTATTGAGAAATTCATCTGGACTAACCAGCACCAACGTGTCTGTGTTTTCTGGAGCAAATTTTCTGCTCTAACTCCCTATTTCAGAACAAAAAAAAAAAAACAAAAAAAAAAAAAACACATGACCTCCCTCCATTGATTTCCTCTTACTTTGTGATAAAAATAGTGCCGAGTCCCTTGTGAGCGCTGATCCGCCGTAGACAAGCAGGCAAGTTGGAGGCAGGCTGTGGGCTGGGAAACGCGGTGGAAGGGGAGCAGCCGACGGTGCGCGAGTCTGTGAGAGCCTCCCATGACAGTCGGTCCCAGACGAGGAGACTAAATAAACAACGAGCGAGCGAGCGAGCAACGCACACAGCCATGCCTTGAGCCGCGAAGAGAGAAAATAGAAAGAGGGACGACGGGATAGAGCTCAGGAATAAGATGACACAGTGTGCAGAGGCTTCCGGAGAGGGTAATGAGTTTGGCCATATTCCCATGAAATGCTGCACCACACAGAGAGAAGGAGGGACATTTCCAACCCTTGCAGCTGGGATAAAAATGACCCCATGTCCCTTCAGCTAAGAATTTCTTGTTTCTGTTCTTTCGTTTTTTTTGTTTGTTTTTTTTTTTTTTGCATCAGAGAAGACAAATGTAATTACATGTAATGGCTGCGGCAGAGAAACAACCAAGCCCCTGCTGTTTACTGTCAGTATTGACTTCTGAATCTCATGGTTATTCCATTTGAGACCCAGGCAACATAAACCATCACACAGTGTGGAGTAGGTCTGAAGAGAGATGAAGAGGCATTAGTAATATTGAACATTTTCACTGATCAATAACTATTTCTGTTATCGCCGTGTCTGGGTGAAGTGGCTCCTTCAGTGACCCTTTCTTCTTCCATTTTCTCTCCCTTTTCCTTCTGCCTTCCCCCTCCCTGCTCCTAATCTTTACCCATCCAATACAGAGGGACTGTACCAGCTGGGAGGTCCTCGCTGTCCCCCTCAGAGCAGCATCGAAGGACTGGAAGACACAGAGGTAGGATCGTTATGAGAGAGAGTATATTTACTAGAGGCCAAGAACACATCTAAGCGTCTGGTTGTTTGTTTTCCCTGCGGCCCCGCTGCTTTGACAAAACACCGCCTCTGATTTCACCTCCTTTTTGAGTCTGTCCTTTAAAGAGACTCTTCCCAAACTGCTTTGCAGAGGAAATGCAAGACCCATGTGCTGCTGCTGGTGGTGCACGGGGGAAACATCTTGGACACGGCAGGCGGGGACCCCAGCACGAAGGCCGGCGACGTGGCCACCTTGGCGTCCGTGCTCGAAAAGGTGACGCGCGCTCATTACCAGGCCGCCGCCGAACATGTGAAGATCAAGCTGGTGCCGTGTCCGGCCGTGTGTGCTGAAGCCTTCTCCCTGGTGTCTAAGTAAGTGTAGTTTCAGGGAACACGGAATTGCACTGACTTCATTTACACTTGACATTTCGAGTGTCTCGACTCTGAATAAAATCTCAATTTAATACATATATGTATATACAAATACACTTGGTCACACCTTAAATGGGGTAATGTAGCCATAGCTCTGCATTGCACTGCTAGATAAAATGTCACTGAGAATGGGAGAAAAATGAACACGCACCCTCTAACCCGCCTCTTGCCGGCGGTAGTTTGATGAACAATCTGGAAAGTCTTATCAGCAATTTAGTCTTTCATTACGCTCGGTGGACTTAGACAACCCTGAATACCCGGTACTTGTTTTGGTTTTGTCTTCTTTTGCTAATGTTGGAAACAGACTTTTTGATTACAACGATTTATATACCAGTGAAGTATAAGTGGTCCCCTAACTCTATCTAGCATTAAGCTAGTGCTAGGCTAACTCACTTTCTAAGTCGTCCTCCTGCCCCGACTGCACCAGTTAGACGCTAAGTCATCTGCTATCAGTATACATTTTATGGTCGTGGTGTGTCATTTCACGCCGTGTAGTCTTGCTGAATGGCTCACTACTCCGACCCATTTAATGCGATAAAATGACACATTCCATCCATCTATTTTGTCCACTTACCCAAGGTTGGGGCTCAGCAAATTAATATTGCAGATATCTTTATTCCTCCAAATATTTTCCAGCTCTTCACGAAGGATCCTGAGTTATTCCTAGAGGTATAAACTAAAAAAAGATTCACCAAGGTGTATGAATCTTCTTTTTATGGCCCTTTTTTATGAAGCTGCGGGGAAACTGGGACCCTAGCCAATGTCTGGCAGCCAGGCCTTCATCCATCGGACTTAGCATGGCACAGGCAGAATAAAACAAAAAGGAGCCGCCTCCCTGTGGGCCCACCACCACCACCACCACCTGTAGGATTAAGTATTGGGGTCAGTTGCAGTGTAAATTGGGTAGGAGGCAAAATGACACATGAAAAGCTTGAACTGAGCTTGAATTCTTACAGTTTTAAAAAATTTATTTGCCTCAATACTCCAAGAAGTGTAGTTTACCACTGTCTTTCATAGACTCCAGTTCAGTGAACTGAATCAGAAGAGGACTGTAAACTGTAAGCTAATGGTTGTTTTCTTAAATTTGTCACCATCACATCATTGATCTGACACCGTCTGCGTTGCTTTTCTGAGCTATGTGTAATTCTGGGTAGGTGCTACTAACTAAATATGTATAAACACATGGATGGACTCCTGCTGTGTGAAGAATGGACCAATCCATTAAGTCATTCATTCCACCTGAAATAAACTTTGTGAACTGTAATAACAATCACATGGCAGTTGAATCTTAAATCCACAGTAGTCATAACACGCAATGCTATCCCAACCATTAAAAACTATTTATACAATACATGACACATCAAATAAAAGTTTAAATTCAGTTTAAATGACAGTGAAACCGCAGATGTTGTATTTAAATGTTGAATTCCAGTCTAACTTTGCTAGGGAACTCTTACGAAGTTAAGCTAGTTCACGCTATGCCTGGAGCCGTTTCCTCTGGTTTTCACCAACTCTCTTTAAATAATTGTAAATCTCGATGGTCTAAAGAGTCAAAAGCATAAAAATCGGGTTTTAAAAAGGGAGAGATGCTTTCAGCAGCAATAGGAAAAGGGAGGCAAGCACAATGTAGTTTGAAACATGCAAAAATATTTCAGATTAACACTATGGCAGCCACCATAGTGTTAACATTGTATGGGAAACACTGAAGTAGTAGAGTCAGGTTATAGACTAGTCTAGTTGATGAATAAGTCAATGATTGTGAAGTATAGACCCCGTCATGGTCTACGTCATTGTGATGTCACAACGTTAGCGAGCAGAGGGAAGCTTGAGGCTACACTGTCACTTTCAACCATGTATATGTCGTCTTGCTGCATTTTTTGGTGCCAAAACGGAAAAAATCAAAAACACTAACTTGAAGTTTTATCACATACCAGCCACTGCCAGTCATAGACAACTTTGGTTTGGCTTTGGTGATTATCAACGACAGGCACACACATAAGATAAATATATAATGCATCATCAATTTCCGTCTGGATAACGTTATGGGTTAGACTAAATCGTGACTGAAATTACGTTAAATTGATCATTATTTAGGGGATTCTTGTCACATGTTTCTGCTAATGCTAACCGCTAGGTAATGCAATGTTAGTTGCGTGTTTCAGGAGTGTCCAAACAGATGTTGCATTTGCTACGTTACCCTCTACAGTGGGTCCTCTTACTTCTTTTAATATCTTTGTTGGAGAGGCTTCACTTGATAAAGACACACCAGATTTCATCCCCTCTGTGTCGTCCTTTGGTCAAATTGTCCATCCAGTGAGTGACAGTATAGGCATTGGTGAATGTAGTCCCATCAGTCAGAGTCAACAGTCTCGGAGAGTGAGTGTGTTAGTATATTCTCTAAAATATACATTTTCCTCATCCATTCTTGCTAAAACAGTCCATTGAAACATGCTAACTGTTTACAAGCTGTAGTGTTTGAATTGTGGTGCATCCAGTTAAGCCCCACCCCTCAAAAAAACATTACGTTGTTTACAAACTGTGAAGGGGTCTATATACCTGCTTCTTTTGTTGCATTTTTTTTAAAATAAAACTAACTATTTTGGCAGACAATTGCTTAATTGCTATTAAAATCAATGAATGAGCAACCAAGAGCTTCACCGTGTAACGAGGCACTTGAGCCTTCGGCCCAGTATGAGTGGATCCCAGAGGGAATAATCCGACAAAGACACCCAGTTGGCAAAAGCTGGTGAAGGTTAATCGAGGAAATGCACTGACCAAAGACCCTCAAACAAAAGCTGCAATGTTAATTAGTATGCAGGGGCCTTTTCTCAGCACCTTGCGAGTGAGTGGCCACGTGGAATATTAAACTCCTAACCTTTTTAAATTTTGTTGTTTTTAATTGCTAATTTCCTCCCTCGGTACTGGAGGCGCCTCCTTAGTGAACAAAATGAAGGCTTAAATGACATTTCCACAGACAGTTTCCACAGATCCTGAAGCCTCTGCAAGGAATGTGTGCAGTGATCTGTTTGGGTAATTAGCTCCAGTTACTTTGCATTCAGATTTCATATGAATTTGAAACAGGAAGTTAATTGTGAATGTCGTGGTAGTAGCTCGGTGATGAACAGCTGTCAGTCCCTCGTGATAAATTATGCTGCATTATCTCCGTTTTGGTTTGATTCCTTCCAATTATCTATGTAAAGCAACACTGTCCTTGCCTGGAAAGTATTTTTGAGACACAGGAGATAAAAGCAGGTCTCCGTTCAAGGCTTTTCTCCTTTTTTTAGCATTGACTGCTGCCTGTGCTTAGCCGTTTCTAATGATTCCATTTAATGTCACATGTCCCAGTGGTCACCAGTTTTTTTTCCCTGACAGCGTCACTTAGCTTTCACTTCTCTCCAATTATATGCTCAGGATGTTTTTGTCTGAAGTGTCACTAATCACCGCGGCCGTCAGGATGCGTTTGGCAGTCAAGTCGAGGCTTCTCCCTGGTTTTCTGATTGATGTTAGCAGGAGTGAGGTAGCGAAGCAGGATGAGTGTAAAGAGATTTGAGTGGTGTAGCCGTTCAGCAGCTTGTCCGCTTGGTTCTCCCCACATAAGATAGATAAGATAAAATATTCAAAACAACAATTCTCCCACTGAGGTTGAGCAGAACGGAGTTATTGCTGCATGCCTCGATTATCGGTTCTTGTGTGCATGTAGACATTCGGGCATGCATGAAATTCTGCCTAAAAGGACTCATTCATATTAAGAGGCTGTCTCACAAAGGTCTGCGGATGTGAATGCACGATGGACAAGTATACACCAGTAAATTTGTTTCCGCAGATTGGTTTATTCGCACATTAGCAGGATTTACTTGTATTTATTATTTCTGTTGCTTTTAACATGGTCTGAGTATTTATAATCTCAAAAGGCAACTGTGATATTCAATGAGCCCATGTTCTCACCACTCAGTAACCTGGAGAAACTTTGATTGATGGTACTGTACAAAAGTTGTTGCCACTTTAGATTTTTATCACACAGGAAAACAGGAGAGGAAAGTGTCCATTTCTTCCAAAATGGATTTTACGGTGCATAAAAACAACAACCTCCACGTACAGCCTGTGCCATACAGCCCTGTCTTCTGTGACAAGGACAACAAATAGATAGAAAGAGATAGAATATACAGATGACACTGAGATGACAAACATCCTCAACACACGAGTAGCTTCAAAATGTGTGTGCAATTGTTTCAAAGAGAATTGGTCCATTTGAAAGGAAAATGGTTTTCACACACACCACTGCTTCATACGTATAAAGTCACTTTACCTGCAGGATCTGATATATATATATATATATATATATGTACTATAGTCCTTGTTGCTGTGCAGATTGTATGAGATATCACTCCAAGAGTAGTAGCTCACAGGATTGTACTTTATATACCCCTAATTTGGTCTGGTCTAGATGGGTGGCTCATGTCTAAGTAGCATCCACTTGAATGTTAGGTCTAAAACTTTCCCTGCGGAACGTTGAATTGTTAGAAAATGCTCAATGTTATTTACTTTTCCTGTCAGTGGTCAAGTGTTCATTCATTCATCTTCTGTAACCGCTTGTCCTCTGGAGGGTCACAGGGGGACTAGAGGTTAGCGTGTAGCTAAGAAATGTGCTAATATTAGTTGTTAAATATTTGGACATGTATTGGGCGCAAAAGGTCATGTGATTGCAGTGCATTGCGGTTTTTGAGCTCCACTTCGTCCCCCTATCGAGCCCCATACTGAACATTAGAAATATTAATTCTATTTTTGCCGCAGTTTGAAACAAACGTAGCAGTGTACACAAACCAACGAGCCAACAGTTTGGGAGCCTGAGGTAGCGATGGATGTCCAAAAGAAAGCCCACGTTACTGGTGGAATGAATCAGAATCAGGTGTATTTGGGCAGGTGTTCACACACTTAAAAAGGAATCAGGGTTTTACTTTACTTGCACTGCACTTACATTGGGACAGATATAATAAGTAGGTGGATATAAATATTAAATGGACAATGTATTTACAGCGAGCAGATTATTTCACATTTACGTATGTAAAAAATGCGTTTATACATAGTGAAAAACTTGGATAACAACATGATTTTCTTTTTTACATGTGCTAATACATAATCTGATCCATAAGGTGTATCACAACTGATAAAAGGAGGCTATGTTTGTGCCATTGAACATGTCTGCCACTGCTGGATAATGGGCCAGAGTGGGACTACGGTCCTTTATGGAATAAGAGCAAAAACCTTTTTACAGGTAGATTTGGTTAGTAGCAGCCAGCACATACCTCTGCTGTATACTCTGTATGTGTATGTGCCATAATCTTGGTCGCCATCTTTCGTGAACTACCACCATCTAAGCAGCCTGTTGAAATTCTCCCAGCAACAATGAGAAATGAAAAAGCGTTTTCACTCTCCAGTGAAATTAAACAAAGCGTACTTATGCCCAGATGGCTCCAGGTCCCGAACATACTCTCGCAATATGCGCAGACAGTAGGCATTAATATACACCCACACACCAACAGACACACTTATTATTCAACTACACTTTTGTCAGTTAACAGTGTTTGCTCTAATGACAGTGTTGGACCTGTGGGTGGGCAGAGACTCATTTATTTGCATGCCAGCATAAACATCCATGGAATAGGCAGCCGCACGGAAGGGAATTGCTGCTGTGTGGGTAATTCTCTCTCGTTCTTGGTAACAGCTTGGCTGGAAACCGCGCTGCGGAGTGGAGGTGGCAAAACCTCTTAGCGCCTCAAAGACAAACTTTCACATAAACAAACCACCTTGGACTCTGTGCTTGATAATTCTTTACGAACTGTAGAAGGTCCCTGTAGAGAACGAACATTTTTCCTGCTTGTGTTTCCTCGTTGTCGTGTGTCTAAAAAGCTTGCTGTGCCTCTTAGGGCTCTGTGCGCTCATTATTAGCTCTGGCTGCTAATGAACGTACCTGTAAAAAAAGAAAAAAAAAGAAAAACAGACGTGTAATCAATAGACACCCTCACACAAATACAGCCCACACAGAAACAGTTGGAAATGTGTATTATTGCACTCTATAGTGCGTCCAATTAACAGCAACGGGGATACGACTTCCGTATTGATTTCCTCTACAGCAAACACGCCGCCACTGTCACAGTTTCGAAGAGAAATAAACATTTCAGCTATTAAAAAACTTTGTCTGAGCAGCAGGAGAGAAAAATATAATGGATCTGTTCTTTCAGCAGAGTCATTGTCATTGCTCATTTTTCCTGTTCTGAGGAAAGAAGACGAGGTGGAGGAAGTCCAATTGTCCGTCTCCACAACGGGTGACCTCGGTTCAGGGAGATAGAAGCTCATTATTCTGGCCCTGGATATCTGGGGACATGCCACAACTATTTCTGCCCTCTCCCTAATTAAGGGATTGGCGGGATTGGCCATTGGCGTTCATGTTAATTGTACAAACGTTGTGCAGCGCGAAGCCGGCCATTAAGAAACGGGGGGGAAGCAATTACGCAAGAATCTGACAGACTTGAGAGTTTTTCACTTTGCCATTATGGGGCAAAAGGCAAGAGGACGGCAGGGCAGAATAATAGAGTCCATCTCAAGGTTATGCCGTGTGAGATGAGGCCGATTGGAGGTTTAATCGGCTCACTCCGTTATATCCTCTCCCTGCCGTTGTTAATGGATTCCTTTATCATTGCGTTACCCATGAAACCTTCAGGAAGACTTCGATGCATCTCTTAGTATTGAAAAGTATTGTAATTTCCTTGCCTTTGAGTGCCTTTTAGTGAGTCTCTGAGAGTGACACTCTGAATGGACGTCATGTTTGCAAAGTGACAACTGGAAAGCTCTCTCGGTCCAAACATTAAACCTTGAAGCTGATGTGAAGTCGACTGACACCCATAACAAATCTGCAGATGAGGCTGTTTGCACGGTCGACCTCTGTATATTCCACGTTAATATCACTCGGCCTTTTATTAATGCATGTGCGGAGACGTTAGGTAAGGTAAACACTGCTGCGAATGACTTTTAATGATGAGGGTAACGCAAGATTTTCTCTTCTGCCATTCAAGGATGTGTTTCATTTGAGGAGTCAAAAGCCTCCCAAGTAGCACATTTAGATTATCTCTGTTCCGTTTGATGGATGTCAAGCTCGTCATCCCTGCAGCACGACAGATAAGATTTTTCATAACAGACAGTATGCCCGTGATTAAGAATACAAATCTACAGCCGTGGTGGACTGTAAAGGATTACAGAGCGCCATCTGGGTCATTTGTGCACGGTCAAAACAGCCACTGATCTGCAGCGTTACACAGGAAATTACAGTTGAGGGTTTTAAGATTAATTACAGCCATTAAATGCAGATGGGGTTCGGATGGCGTGGTAGACAAGTCCTTTGAAAGTACATGTTTGTACAGACAAAGATTTTTTAATGATGGATTCAAATGAATCAGGACCATTAATGCAGTACAGACAATAACCTGCAGCCGTGCGAGACGTCATAACGTCAAAACTGCCACAGCAAATAAATCACATACAGTCCTGGCTGAGCACACAAACACACACACACACAAACGAATCACTTATTTGAATGTAAAAGAGTGGCTGCTGCTGCTGCTGCTGCATGGTAATAATACTAACAAGTGCTTGCATAATCAAGTAATTATGCAATGCAAATAACGAGTGTCTCACCTGGCATTTGTTGAGCAGAGCAGCAGGTGTTAAACCTCTGTTCCTGTCCTGTGACTTGCTAACCCCGCGCAGAGGCAGGGATGTGTTTGGAATATTAATTCCTCCTTTTTACGGTCTCGCTGAGCAAGTGTGTGTTTTAGGGAGTGTTTGAAAGCAGCAGCTGTTAACAAGACTCAAATAAGATCAAGGCCGGGCAACTACAAAGCCTACGCCAAACCCACAATGATTCTCAGCTGGGACGCTGGGATTTCTCATTTCTCCGTTCCGAAGCTCAATAAACAAGCGGTTGATAAATCACTGTGGGTTTAAATTATAAGCTGACCTCATTATATTGTGTTGCACAGCAAGTCTTCCCACTGGAGCAACACGGTGACATCTCTGCCAGCGGTGGATATTTCAGGCAGCAGCTTCAGTAGAAAGAGTGACGCCGTTGTTATGCAAAATAGCTGTGAAGAACGGCTCCAGAATATATTACGAAGGTTTCCTATTTTCTTGCGAATCTGCATGGGAGCAGCTCAAAAGGGAGAGATGGTCTCAGCCCCCCTGCTCTCGAGAGGAGGGTGGGACACTCGCAGAAGCAAAAACAACTCCTCAAGAGGTGATCATGGTTTTCTGCCGACGGCTGCACATCACGGCCGCATCCTGTGGCGTGATTCCCCTCGCTCCTCTTATATAACAGCGGCCGGCGCAGCGGGATTCTGCCATGAGTTGACGTTCAGATGAAGCTAGTCCAACGGAGAACATGATTTATTGAGATTAAACAACCAGTACAGAACAACACCGGAGCATTAATTAACCTTTAGCATTAGAATAAAAACAAACCTCTACACGCCATCTGAGCACTAACGTGACAGGACTTAGCTGTTTTTGTGGCATTGTTCTTTCCTCCCATGTTTACATCAAATTATAACAATTACACTGTAAGGTGATTAAACCCTTAAGACAACAGCCAAGGTAAACGGTATACAAGTTATAATTAAAGTAGAGTCATGATAACATTTAATCATAATTTGTTGACTCGCCATATAATCCTGAATGCAAACTTTGCAATGGACGCTCTTGTCAGCTCAATCCAGACAACCACGCAAAACGTTTTGAAGAGCGAGGTTGCTCAGCTGTCGAATGCCACATAGCAGCATCTCTGAAAGCTTCGCGGGCAGCTTCAGCGGTTTCATTGTGTGCTCACTTTGTTGTCGACAGGAAAGGTTTTGCAAAGTCACGCTCACAATTGGAGCCGCTGTGACTGAAATGCATATTTGTTATTACACGGGATGAGACGTTACAATCTCTTGTGCCAAGATCCGAGACAAAACTAATTTAGAAATCCCAGTCCAGCTAAAAAAAAACGACCAGCCGTCAGCTACCGGCTAGCGACTAATAAGAAGACACCAGGTAACTAGCGTAGCCAACAGCAGTAGGTAAGGAGTGATGGGATGTGTGACTACATGTCAACCAACAACTTCTTCTCCTTGTGCCAGGATTCGGGGAAAGATACATTTGGAAGCCCAGTCCAACTGGGGGGATAAAAAGCCAGCAGGCTAGCCCTCAGCTACCGACCAGCAATCAACAAGAAGACATCAGCTAACTAGCCTAGCCAACAGCAGTAGGCAGCATGCAGCACATCATTGGGGTTTTCAAGTTTCAATTTCAATTTACACCCAGGTTACAAGCTAACACCAAGTGTGTCTCCCTTGTGCCTCCAAAACAGTTGTGACTCATCAGAGAGTGGACATTAGTCTTCTGAGAGTGTCCTGTGGTGTCTGGCCCTGTCCCATGAGATTACATATAAACATGACCAGGGTTTGGACTTCCTAGCAATGGGTTAAATATTCTCATCTTTCTCTGCTATTCGAGGTAACTCTTTGTTTTTGTGACATCTCCTGGAACATGGTATTTCCTTTGCTGTCTCACACATATTTTCCTCACCTGCACTTGCTCGATATAATGCCAACTTTGCTGTGAACTCGACTTTAGTATTAAAAAAAAAAATGGGGTGCATTAATCAAAAGCACAGTGAAACTTTTGTATTGAATAAATTCACATTGTAAATGCAAAACCATTTTCTCACCCATTTTGTGGACAGTCTCTGGTTTCCACGCGTCCCTATCCAGCAGAACGGGCTGACGTAAACACTTTTCAAACTATTTACAAAAATTGGCTGACGTTAATAATTGCCCTCCAACTCAGATCTGTCACCGGTTGTGATGATGTGGCAGCGGGGGGATTGTGGAGGCGGCTTTATCTTCTGTGTATGTCAGAGAGTGACTGCCGAAGCACAACAAACACACCAGCGCCTCTTTTCTTTCTGGCAGATTCCTCAAAACTCTCAGCATGGGGCTTTGTCGCTGCTGCAGCAAATAGTTGATGTAAAAGTGATGGCGATGGGAACTCAAAATTTAGTTCTCAAACTTTTTATTATGTTGATTATCAAAAGTTCTTCTGTTTGACAAATAATGCAATAAGAAATGCACTCATTCAAGTTTTGGCGATCAAGTAAATCAGACTAATATGCACCAGAACATTGACAGTCAGAGACATTACACTGCTTAGGGCCAAATTGTGGAAATATATTCTTACACTAATGATGCACAGACCTTTTTTTATTCTTCTACTGGAGTATTGTTACCATGGCAATATCATGTTTGTCTCCAATAAACTTCACCAATGCACATGCATAAGGCTCATGTGATGTTACTCGACCCGAATATGAATCGCAGCTGTCTAATTAGCCAGACGACTGGAACGTCCCCCACGTTTTGGGAAATAAACATATGGGCTCATATTTGCAGATTCTTATTAATTGAATCTCTGTGTGCTCAGTGGAGACAGTCCTGCAGGATGTGTTTGAATTCAATTAAACTTGGTGGACAATAGTAACTAGAATAATTTATGTAGAAGATATGCAAAGTCATTTAAAGGGAAGTGTGCACTGTTGGGCACTCTGCACTTTAAATGTAATCCAACAGGCTAATGTTTGATCATACAGCGACCAGTCGGAACATTAAAACCAATGAGAGGGGAAGTAGATGCAGATCAACACCAATTTATTAAAGAAATAAAAACATATTAAAACCCAGGTTAATCCGGTGAAAATTAAAAACAGATCAAACGCAATTAAAAGCCGTGTTTGGACCTGGCATTCATGTGGATGTTACCTCCCACCTAGACCAGACCAGACACCCCCACCCCACAGCAACGACACTCCTTGATGGTAGTAGCCATCTGACACAGACACACACAAAAAAAACTGTTTAGGAACAACTCAACAAACATTAGGAGCACAAGGTGTTGACCTGGCCTCCAAATTCACTAGATCAGAAACTGATTAAGTATCTGTGGGATACACAGAGGCCCCTCCTCTCAACCCATAGGACCCAAAGGCCCCTAACTAACAACATCCTGTTTCCAGACATCACAGGACACCCTCAGAAGACCCATGTCCATTCTCTGATTAGACAATGGCTAGTTAGCTGGTGTCCTAGACAATATTAGGTCAAAATGTTACACCTGATCAGAGTATATTGAATATTAAGAAGGAACGATACAACATCTACAACACAAACGTCTTCAAAACCACCGTACCCTCATTCTGTCTGTCTTCCTGCACAACTTCCCAAAATGTTGTATTATATAAATTTGTGTCTCAATGCTACATGACAACTGCCAGCCCCGATTCCCGCAGAGGTCGCGCCCTTGCAGTGAGGTGTCCATGGTGGCCGACATATTTCTGCCTCCGTGTTGCTTCCTCCTGCACTCAGAGCAGGTGATGGATGGTGACAGGGTTGCTGCTCAAGGAGACGGTGCACCGCGATGCCATCTTTTACCGTTTCCCCCCGTGCTGTCAGCTGGAAGTGTCTTCCGTTGATCTGTGTGTGTGTGCGCGTGCGCGCTGTTCCTGTGACACACGCACACGACTGACACGCACCCCGTACGCATCCATTATTGTCATCAGCGAGGATGCGAAGGCTCTCCTCACGTTGCTGCTGCTCGGGTTTATTTACTTGTGTTATATTCCCCGAGATAACATTTTTCTTCCGCTTACCACGCACGCACGTAAACACTGTCAGACTGAGTGCATCACAAGCATTAATTTATGTCGCTTTGGCAAGGGGAAGCATAACACACTCTTGTTAAAGCTTTAATCTTAGACATCACCTTCAACCTTCATTTATTTTGTGCATTAAAAACTAACAGAAGATCTATATAAGACATAAATGGATGATAAAATCTCCTGTTTTTATTTCACACCCCCCTTCTTCTTTCCTTTGCTTCCTTCCTATCCACCCTCTCCTCACACCCCCTCCAGTTTGAACCCGTACAGCTATGATGAGAGCTGCGTGTCGAGCAGTGTCGACCACCTGCCTCTGGCTGCCCTGCCCCTCCTCGCCATCGTCTCTCCGCGCTACCAGGACGCCGTGGCGACCGTCATCGACCGGGCCAACCAGGTCTACCGCGGCTTCCTGCAGTCTGAAGACGGCCAGGGGTTCACGGGTCAGGTGTGTTGTGCCTCCCTCTGTTTGGAGAGGAATAAATAAGTAGAGGAGAACTCCCACACTCTCACTCTAGCCTCGCATTATCGAATATCGGGCTGTAGGACCTTTAATAGAAGTCAATGAAGTAGAGATTGCTTTTGAGTGGGCTGTGTAATCTGAGGAAACTGTGGGAGCTCAGGCCCTCAGAGGGCTCAAAACCTCTATCGCTTAAGTGCACCGCATTTTCTTGTCTTATACGTAACAACTGCTGGGCATTTGGAAACGAGCTGCGCTATATACTGTGATGAGGTAATGATCTCTGAGAGGCGAGAGTCAAGAGAATTTAGTCATTAGGGAGGGCTCTGAAACACAACATCTGTCTGATTAACTTAACTGTAATCAAATCTGGTAGGCAAGTGTAATTCGACAGTACAACACATATTCTTGTTGCGCTGTACATGGACTCTGACATTAAAAACACACTTCACATTTCTCAGTCCCTTGCGGTGTAATGATGGAGTACCACTCGAGAAAATGCCCAGATAAAGTATTGTACGTTATCATAGGTTTATTGATGTTTTCTCCTCCTACTTTAGTGTCTACAACTTAATTTATACATTAGAAATGATCGCATTGCGTCCCTGCACTTCCTTCTTGCTTCTCGCTTTACACGACTCTATTAATGACTGCTGCTGTCATAATTTGCTATGGAGATTGATTGTTTTTTTCAGCACTTCATAACTTTAATAGAATACTGTCCTGTAATAGCGGAAACATTGACTGGCATTCACTTAACTGGAGTCCAGTTCAAAAATGACAGACTATACTTATAAAGGAAGCCTACTAATGGTGCATTCATGCAGCAATGACAGCAGAACGAGAAGAACAAGAAAACCTGGACAGAAGCATTATTCTAAGACGGTCACCCGGCCGCTCTCTTCACTGTCACACCTAATGAACAGTCTAAATAGCAGCGTATTAACACGGAAACACTTTTAACGGAGTAGCTGTCTCCCGACTTTTGACTTGTAAACAAGATACAGTTTTAATTGGCTAAACAGACAATATTTGTGTTAAAGGGCAACTTGCGGGTTGTGTTTCTTACTTGATTTATATTGTTACTGTGCTACTTTAGTTTTCAGAGGAAAACAAAGGTTCTCAGAAATAACTAATGGATTCATTGACATGACACATAAGAGACATATATATATTTTTTCACCGCGGTCTAAACAATATGTTAATGCAGCATTGTCCCACATTACAATGCACAAAGGGAAATTGCATGTTGTCTTTCAAACATAGCATACTATGGTCTATTATACATATTGTGTCCTATATACAATACTGTATGGAATTATGATGCAGGGACTGTTTTGCCTTTCCTGCCACATCAAAATATTTCATTGTTGTTTTATTCCAGTCACGCACCTGTCTGATTGTCAGCCTACACACACACACACACTATATGCAGAGGGCGTCTCAATCCTATATTTTCTGTGCAGGTATGCCTGATGGGCGACTGTGTGGGAGGTGTGCTGTGCTTTGACGCTTTATGCTTCAGCAACCACCAGAGGCCTGGCAGCCCCAATAACAGCAGCAGGAACAACAGCACCGAGAGCCTGAAGGTAGGAGCTCGTGTTCTGGCGAGAACACGATGATGCACAGGACTGCACTGGGGGATGTTTAGGGGATCATTGACAGCAGGGACTTTCACGGGTTTGGGATACATGGCTGTGTTATACCTTGTCTTCATCAATGGACTTAATTGTTGCAAAGCATGTGCGCTAGAAACAATGTCCTTGACACGACTCATTGTTAAAAACGGAAGTTCTCACACAGAGTATCCACCTCTGCTGTGCCAGTTCACTGCCCACTTTCCACTACAGCACATCTAGAGATGGCTTTGAGTTACATCACCGTGCAGCAGTGGCAATGTCCTTGACACATGTATTGGTCTGAAGTCTTATACTTAATAGCTGCACACAAACAGCGGCCCAACTGCCTCGCCATTTTGTCCAACAGTCACTGTAGACATGTCATACCTTTTTCTTCCCTCCTGTCCCTCTGTTACTACTCTTCCCATTTTACCATTCAGATAAACTGTTGCACAGTCTTCCCTCTCACGTTAAACTGTTCACTTGGGAAAACCCATCGACTCCAATCCTATTATGCGTAATTTCCTGGTGCAACTCACTGTCACGCGTAGAGGTTTTATAGTAAGTTGCACATTCTCCCCCTCCCCGACAGGATAACTCAGGCATGTTGGGGGAGTCCAGCCCAGGTCTGAGTTCCAGCAAGAGGCTGAGCAAAAGCAACATCGACATCTCCGCTCCCAATGAAGGCCAGAGCGGCCCGCCGCTCAGCCGGAAGCAGAGCGACTCGTACGATGGAGACACCTCGTCCACCGGCCAGCACAGCTTTTTTTCCAGGTGGAGTAAGACACGTGAACATAACACACTCTCAGAGATGGTCACATGGACACACCTTCTCATTCAATTCAACAGTGGTAGTGTCTCTGCAGTAATTTTATAGAGCAGTTGGTTTGCCCTTTTTTTGTTTCTAATTTCCCATACATTTTTGATATGAACGCACATCTTCATCATCCTCATGTAATAGAATCGTTCAAACAAACAAAAAACATCTATACACACTGTGTTTACAGCATGAGGCCTCTGTCTAAATGTAATAGCCTAAAACTCACCTTGCTCCTCTCCACCAAGTCCTGAAGTACCCCTCTTGATGCAAAGTCTATTTGCAACTTAAGGTTACCCCTAAACGTTCCGCTGGGTCATATATGGGACGGCGGTAGTTTTTTGAACAAATCAGAGCTCTGTACACGGGTTGTGTTTGAGCAAATGCTGCATGCAATATGTCATTGGAAAGCTCATTATCATCTGATTTCATTGTGTGACGGTCCGTCAACCTGTCTGATATAAGCCATTATAGGATTCAACAGCACAGCTGACACAACCAACAGATTTTGTTCAAAACAATAAAAACGAGAAACAAGCATAAAATCACCAGAAAAGCCTCATATCGATTCAACAATCAGTATTATCCAAGTAAAAACGCTCCCTTTGTATCGATAAGGGTCCAAACTGTCCATTTCAGTCATATTTTCAGTCCAAAAACTGCTTTTAGTTCCATAAAAATCCAAGAGCTGTTTCAACGTCTTGGACGAAGAAGGAGATGCATCTTCGTATTATAGCAAAAAATTCAAGGGGATTTTTTACGGTGTTTAATTTTTAAATCACCGCTGAACTCTGACCTTTTATTTCGCACATCATTGAACCCAATTCCAAGCTACTTTGTCCGGTCACCAGCCTTCAGAAGTCAGTGAGAGTCAGCGCTGAAAAAGAAGACCCTTCACCCTTCTTTCATCAACACACTGAGGCAATTGCAGTCAATTTAGTGGATGATTGGCGTTTCGTGTAGCCAATGAGCTGCTCTAAACAACGACATGCTACGTGTCCAATAAAGTTCAGTTGCCTCCAAGACAGACCAACACGTATTAGAGCCGGACGTCTGTGCGTAATTTCAAATGAGAAACAATCCAAAAAATGTGATTTTACTTCACTAACTCTATCAGTTACTCTGGTTAGTCTAATAGTTATAGAATATAATTAAACTCTGAGTGTCACCTTTCAGTGGAGCCCAAGAGTATGACCGTACATTGAAGTGTTCAAAAGTTATGGAAATGCCTGGGTATACACTTAGAAAAAAGGGTAAAATAAACTCAGTTTTGGTCATTTTTTTCAATATGGAATTTGAACTGGAAGTAGGTAAGACTTAATGCTCTGATAATCCTGTGTTATCCAGATGAGATCTGTCCTCAATTTCCTCTGAAGGCGTCAGATAGCAAAATATATTTTGCAAACCGAACTTGAGAGTGATTCTGACTTTTGTGACTTTTGCGAACTTCAGAGTCTTAGTTTTCAAAGAGACCAAGACCATGCATTTTTTGGCAAAAAGGCCAGAATGGTAAGAAAGGTCCCTATAATCTTAGATCTTAGAATCTTAGCTTCATGTCCCCAAATAAACTGTTAGAGTGAACATGTCCTATGTTAATGTCAAAGTAAAGTAACAGTTTTATTCATTCCTATTTCCACATACTTACACATTTAAGTTTTCATACACACACACGCAATCACAGAAGCAGAGAGGGAAAAGCCTGTAATTTTAATCAGAGTGCGTCTTACTCACATTAGCGGTTGGGAGCACACGGTGGGGAGTGCTATCAAGAAATTATGTAAACATACATATAATCAGACAAAGATGTAGATTATCAAGTACAGTTGGCTATTGTTGGCCCCCGGCTGGAAGTATATCCATTTCTTTGTCACATATACCACATTTGGTTCAAGTAAACAGAAGAAAAATCACCTCAAAACTCAGAGACGTATTATAAGTTATGTCCTTATAATACGTTTCTTTCAGCCTTCGTCAATCACTGATGAGTGTGTTACGAGTTCATATTTCGGCCCAGATGTTGCACAGCCGCCCTCATCAACGCTTCTCTGGAATCCGTCACCCTATCTCACCCCTTCTCTTTATCAATATTTGCTACCTGACTGCCTTGCCTGCCTACCTGTCTGTGCCAGACTATAAATAGCCTGTTTGTGCCTGCGCCAGACGGTTTGTGAGGGGAGACTGAGCGCTGCGGGTGAATTCAGCGGGCACCGGGGGGAAATGGAAGCGGGTACGACTGCCACGTTGGCTCATTTCAAGCAACCAGTGTTCCCAATCCAAATCACATGCTCCGCTAGACTTTCCCCAATCGAGATCGGATCCCGTCAATTCACAGTTATTCCCACGTAATTCATGACGTTACATTGTCACATTTCACTTCTCGTTAACACTGTTGATTAAACACGGTTTTGGCCGTGTGGAGGGTAAACTCTTGTCCTGGGCAACATCCTCCCGCTGGATGTTCCCATTCACCGTAAAGGCTTACTAAATCATTAGCACTCTTTTCCAAATGCTTCCGCATAATAAGGCAGTATCGGTTTCAGATCTGTTTGTTGCTGCAGTTTTGAAAGGCTGATTATTACAACGTTAACAACAACAACAACAAAAAACTCAAATGTAATTTGTCATTTCCACTTAACAGTTTGTATTTAAATGACAAGTTGAGCTGCTGAAAGGGGGAAATTAAGGACACCCGAACAACAAACACAGCCCTTTATTTTCTACTCCAACGGGCAAAATAACAGTGCAACAGCATGAGAAGTGCACTTACTCCGAGCACTGATTTTAATCGATAGAAATTTGACATGCGAACATGGGGCAGAAGTAGAGAACATGTAGTCATCCAGCCTTTTAATGGTGCTCATGCCTGCGGGACATGTACGGTTTATGCAATGAGTAATATCGATGAATCACAAATATTAGTGCTCTTTCCTTGAAATTTGTTGGTAAAACCAACCAGGTGGACAAATTATAAGCAAAGTCAAAAATAAAAAAATAAATAGAAGCGGAAAGCAATCAGAGCGCTATTGATCTGGCTTTTAAAGACGACTAGAGACCAGCGGCTAATCCCTCTTGCTTGTGTTGTGCCTAATGGGGAGATGTTGGCTCACTAGTAAGCTCACGGATCTCGACGGTTGCTACTGAGACCGACTCGGCCGTTTAAAGAGCTGTATTGGACACGTGATTCAGTTTGCGAGGGCTGAAAAGCTGCCCAGGCTGAGTCATGAAGGCCCAGCGCTGACAGTGACCCCTGCATGTTGAAACAAGCCGGCCAACATTTGAATGAGGACTCATCAGTGTCGAGACCGAGACATTTTTCTTTCCCGGCTTCAGCGTACACATTATTGACATTTAAACTTTCAGATTAGCCATGGTTTGCTTTCAAATACTGTGTGTTTTCAGACACTAATCCTGCACTGATTAAAATACAGTGCTCCATTTAGTTAAAAGGAAACTTTTTACATAATTTTATCCTGTAGATCAAACAAGAATAGTCTTTGTTGGTTTTTCAACTCACTTTTGCGAGTAAAGTCAACTGGCAAAAGTAAGTTGATCTAATTTACAGAATTAATGTACCAACAAAGACTCCTCTTGTTTGATGTAGGGTATAAAATTATGCAAAAAGTTGACTTAGTTTTTTTAAGTCGTGGAGCACCGTATTTTTATCACTGCATGACCGACTTACAGCTAAAACCCCTTGCTAACGGTGTTAGCTAATGACTAACTGGTGTTATCTCCGTAAGCGAAACGTTACATAGAGGAAAATAACACATCTCTGCTTACTTTAAATTACAGTCGTTTGCAAACATTAGCTTGAAATTAAATTAGAATCAAGTACTTGTAAAAAAAAACTGCTATCATTAGTTTCACATAAAAAGTCTTTTGAAGCCACTTGATATTGTTAATTCCAAATTACACAGAGAGCCTCCAGTTATTTTTACTTATTCATTTCTACAACAAATATAAAACCTGAAAGACTGCAGTAATTAAACAACTATATCACTAACATTAACTTAATTCTTACCTTAGAGTCCAGTTTCCAGTTTCTTCTTTTGAGGAGCTGGTTGGTTGGTGGGATTTACCCAGAACTCATCACATCGGGCCACAGTTGGAAATAAATACAACGAGAAAATTGTCTTCAGAAGAAAATCTGTTGAGCCACTTGCATATAGCTTGTTAATGAAAAAAAAAATCAAAATGACTTTCATTTTGAACAAATGTAGATGAATTCAAAAGAGAAGCAAAGAGTGGAGCCATCCTCCCTGCATTCATAAAGAGATGAGGCCAACGGGGCTAACGCAGACGGACAAATAACAATTCCCATGCACATTTATGGTCAATTTAGAATCACCGGTTTACTCAACATGCATGTCTGTGAGGGAACTGTAGCGCCTGAAGATAACCGCATGCAGGCAGAAGGAGAGTCACAAACCTGTTTTTTCTCTTTTATTTAAAAATCAATAGTCAATCCAATAAAATCTCCACATTGGCTAGTAACCCGTCTGCCGAGGAAAACCTAGTGAAGCAGCATCTGTGAGCATGAAGATACGATATATAACATGAACCGGTACGTGACAAATGAGAGTGCGCGTTTGGATTTATGACCCACGTCAGCACGGATAAAAACATTGTGTCGTAATTGTAATTACTACAACATGGTGTGCTTCGTGTCCCTGTCTAATCCCCAGTTTGATGAATGAGGGCGTGGCGGTGCGTGGGGGCAGCAGCACCAGCCTGGTGTTGAACCCAGGTCGATTTGACTTTGAGGTGTCAGACTGCTTCCTGCTGGGCTGTCCACTGGGCCTGGTGTTGGCCATGAGACGCACGGTGCTGCCTGCTGTCCAGGGTAAGAATCACTTACATATGCGTTGCCCTTGCACACACACACGACACGATCAGTCAATTGTCATGCGCTTTGAACTAGTGCATGAAACAGGTTGCAAAACTGCTAGTTTGAAATGAAGGTGTTCACTTTATTGAAGATTTCCTAAAGATTTCTCTCCAAATCGTAGTTTTCAATGCGGTTAAATTCAAACAAGGTCATTTGGCGGCGAGCACAGCTTAGAAGTAGATGCAGTTATTTTCACCGCATCTCCTTTTCTAAAAATAAAATCCCACTCTGTTAAATATCGCTTCACATTGGACACAGCTACACTTCACACCAAAATATCTATTTGTCCTCCTAATGGCTGTGTCTGCTCATTGTGTTTTCTGCCCCCCCCCAGTGAGCCAGCTTCATCCGGCCTGCTCTCAGATTTTCAACCTCTTTTACCCCTCGGATCCTTCGGCCTCCAGACTGGAGCCGCTGCTGCAGCCGCTCTTCCACAAATTGCCGCCGTTCGCTGTGCCCCGCTACCAGCGCTATCCCCTCGGAGATGGGCGCTCGCTGCTCATAGGTAGGATGAATGGCTTGATGCTGGAAATCAATTTTTGTCGCGGGGGAGAGCTGCTTCTCCTGAATATTTCATTGCTCAATCTACTTTATGGTGTAATTGTATCGCCACATTAATAACCTTTCGGATTTTGCATTTCAAAGCTTGTGTGAAACCTTTGAGGAATTCTGTTAGTGGGACTAGATTATAGTGGCAGAGATGACTCAGTGCTGTGAATTTTCACAGATACAAATGAGGCTTGGTGCAGCAACACTCTGACCTCAAAGTCGTAAGTTTGAAGTAATTATACTTCCTCTTCACGGGGTGCAGTGCCTTGAGCGTGACACTGCTCTCTGAGGATCAGGTATACAGCATGTGTGGTATCAGTTTACTATATAGGACCCGGTACTGCTGTGATCTGCCTGGAAGGTTTGGTTCTGGAGTTTGTAATGAGCTGCTGATTTATGTTCGGGGTCATATTTTAACCTACTTTTGGGACATAGGTTGACTCTAAGCAGCAGTTATGATGTATTGCCTGCTGCCCTGCTCCCTCTTCCACCTACATCACTGAGAGAAAGTAGGACGAGGACTGATCGCTTGTGCTAAGAGCCTACGAGCGTGATCTTAGATGGGAAGAAAAAGACTTTGTGGTTTGGTGCAAGGCTTTGGAAAATGTGAAACCCTTTTACTCAACATGCAATCATTAGGAAATTAGTGGAAAATGAACATCCATTTAGCTTTTAACATTTCCTTTTCACTTTGAAGTTATATTATTTCCAGAAAGGTAAGAAGAGAATCTGATGGTTTAATCTTGGACAAAGTCTCACCGCTTCAATGTTGCCTAATTTACAGCACCCTGTATTCCTCTGTTCTCTGCAGACCTGTACGGCTTTTTGGGACTTTTTTACATGAGGCAGCAATGAGGCTGCTCGTAGATGGATGAAGTGTCACTCTCAGAGATCTCACTTTATTCTCTTTGCCAGCAACAAAACATTATCACTAGTGTGACACTGTCAGTCAGTTAACATTAGCTCCAATTACTCTCCCTGGCACAAAGATAAGTGCTGGGTGATCCATCAGGCATCGCTAGCTGAGGATGGCTGATTTTGCACTGTCTCCTCAGACACCCAGATTGCTTCAGTACAAATGGAAGACTTTTGTATAATTTCGTACACCGACCAGGCATAACATTATGACCACTGACCATTTCGCAACAATTCATTGTTCTGCTGGAAAACCTTTGGACCTGGCATATGTGTGGATGTTACTTAGACATGCACCACCCCCACTCCATAGCAGTGACACTCCTTGATGGCAGCAGTCAACCCCTAGCAGGATGGAGCAAATCACAATGTATTATCTGCCACCTGCTTAGTGCAGGGCCACAGTAAATTAGAACTGAAACTTGAAAACGCCAGTGATGTGCCACATACTGCCTGGTGGGCAGGTGGTCATAATGTTACGCCTGATCGGTGTAAGTAGGCTCAGTCATCATTTTGCTGCCTCGCAGATAGAGCGAAAGAGATATTTATTAAAAAAGAAGAAGGGAGAATCACTTTAGTGTTGTAATTAAGGTAATTAATGAGATGTTTTTGTAGAATCCCAGCAGGAAGAGCTGAATTCACCAGTCACGTTCACCGCGGACATTAATTAACTTTGAGTAAAGCTGTTACGGAATATTTATGTCATGAAAAATGTTTAAATGCCAGAAAAGTCATTAGTCTAACCCTTTATTGCTCAGTGTTCTATGTCTGATCGCAACTAATCCAAGAACAATGATTGCGCCAATTATTTGTTGTTTTAACAAGGAACCCATGAGTAATCTTTGTGTTTCACTCCTATGGGACCTGTGTTCTAGAAATATCTGACAAACCCCACAGCATTTTTATATATATGTATTTTTTTAACTAATTTATCATGTTCAGCCATTCGTAGAGGGGGTCGTTTGACAGCCAGCAGTGCAGAGGAAGGTGATGGAGTGTAAAAACAGACACTCAGCTCAGGCTTGAAGCTACACCAGGTTTTAATTATGGATCTGCATCACTGTTCCATTGATCGGCCTTGGCTGCCGTCAAATTATGTGTCAAATTAAAAACCATGGACAGATGCACAGACACAGACTCACGGAAGAACAATCAGCGGCACACACGAACTCTTTCCCGCTCTGTGATATGGTAATTAGTTGTTATGAAGGCTTGGAGAGCCAATCAAATCAGGCTCCTGTGGGTTTAACTTTGACATCAACACCCGTCAACACCGGAGCTTTTATTATGATGAATGCTGCTAATATAGAGGGAATGAGCCCTCGTGCTATTGATTTCCAGCTACGGTCCAATGGGAAATATTATCATCCGAGACAGCAAATGCACAAAGAATTACGGTCATTTTTTTTTTTTCTTTTTAATCACCACTGATCACGTGGCTGAAGACAGTGATGTATTTTTTTGCTCACCGTGAAATTATTTCCCAATAAGCTGCCGGTGAATGTGGCGAAGATTCCAAAGCCTCTTTCTGTCTCTTTTTGTGTCACAAAGACATTTCAAGGCCAGAGCTCATTCATCCCACCTCAATTTATGAATCGCTTTCACCTGCTGCCACTTGCTCTTTCCTCCTCGTTCCTTCCTCACACTGAAATCATAATCTTCGTGTCCACACCGGTCATTTGAAGATTTACTTTCTTCCGTAACCGTCACCGTGTGGTCCCATCTTTCCTCCTCGCCATCGCAGATTCTCCCGACGCTCCTCTTTCTCTCCCTCTTCGCCTCTCTCTGTCCATTATGCTGCGAGAGAAGGACAGCGGAGCAAATATTCCAGAGGCTGAAAGGGAATGACGCTCCTCTGAGAGGTTGAGGGCAGGGCTCATTAATGATAACAGATTCTTGTGTGTGTTGGCGTGCGGGGGCTCGCAGCCATTCCCATAACAGATTTAATTGCTAGAACTGCACATATTACACGTTATGTACAGCGAGGTGGCCTTCAGCTATAAACTAGAGTTTAAAGAATAAACATGGGGACACTATTGACCATTATTAATGAGGTATTACTGTGGTGTTATATTTATTTTATCTAACGGCAAGAGTAATCTGTATTAATCGTCTGTATTCAGCTGTGGATCCCAGTCATTCACCACCAGGGTGCAAACTGTGAAAAATCCAAATCCAGTTCATCGAAATCACAAAATGAAAACACCTCATTCTGTACGAACTTAAAAAGCTGAACTTCACAAAACTCGTCTCTCACCATACAAGGCAACAATAAAAAAAAAAAGAAATGAGATGTTGAATAGGAGCGAATAATTGTGTTTCTCTTTATTAGTCAGAATTGTTGCAATTTGCATATTACAATTTGTGTGAAATCAAACAGAAAATCCTAAGATTTGAAACCAGCTGATGTTTTAAATGTTTCGTTGCATTATATCCAAAAAAAAAATCCATATATTCTGTAACTTATGTAAGTCAGGTTATGGACGGCATCAACCAAAACAATACATTTTGGTCTAAAATGTTCACGTAACTAAGCGCACATAAAAATCTCCCTCATACAACCTCCTGCAAACCACATGTTCAAGAGTGTTCTCTCTTTTCTGGGTTGCAGTGATTTCAGTGCAAGTAATGGTTGTCCAACATTTATCAACACGAGCCGATCGGCTCCAGACGGAGTTGTTTGATGTACACAGAGAAACTCAACACATTACTAAACTAGAGTTTTAGACACATAATTACAAGACGTCAGTGCAAGAGTATAAATGCTTTAAATTGCCTAGACTGCTGCGTCACTGGCTCTGCACTGATACATTATAAACAAATGTACCAGGGTGCACATTGTAGACTTTTGTATTTTGTCCATAGAAGAAGTCCCATAGTGCGACTGTGTATATGTCCCCACAGCATGAGTGACACAAGCAGACACACTGATAGTTATTAACATTTTAATCATTACACATCATTCCTATTTTGAACCTGATCCACAGTGATTTAAACCAGATAGACAATCTATTGTCAATATTTATTATCTTCATTTAAAACTGCATCCTCAGTCCGGACTTATTAACAAGCAGATCTGTAACTAAAATATCTGCCATCCAGTCTAGCCGCGCTGATTTGGACGGAGCGTGTCAGATTCCATCAGCATCATCTTAACAGATGTAGATTGTTCTTTGCCTTGACTGTGGGATTTATTAACCACGCTTTATTCTCTGTCACGTCTGAGAGAGAGCTGCCGTTAATCTATATTCTGCCGCGGCTGCTCATCCTTCACGAACCAAATGCGCAACATGTGGCTGCATCTCGAAGGTTTATTTATAACCAGCCCAGCAGTCTGCAGGGAAAGGGTTAAACTGTCTGCTTTAAGAACCAAACAGATGCTCCTGGGTGGTAAATGTGACACTAGCGAGCACAAAATGATGCTCAGTTACAGCTGTTGAATCAACATGCAACGTTCGTGAGTTATAGTTGCGTTTACTGTGAAATGGAAGTGATGTAAACGCGGTAGATTGTGCTTAATCTTCTCCCAGAAAACCCAGACACGACATGTTCTGATTTGCAGGCGAAGAGGCACAAGCTCACCCTCAGCCATCCCACTCCCTGCTCCAGCTCGTACATCTGAGCTGTGGGCGTGACCCGCTCCGGGGACAGTGGCAGGTGGGGAGTTTGACTGGGGCGGTACACCTGTCAAACGGTAACGCGTGTGTCCTAAGGCGAGCTCAGGGAGGACAGAAACTTCCCGTGGAGCATCAGGGCAAAAGCTCGCTTGATCTTGAATTTTTAGTATGAATAGGGAGTTCTGAAAGAAAGATCTTATAGGTGTGTTGCTCAGCTAAACTATACTAGGAGGTACTGTTAGGTGGAATTTGTATTACATTCAGCATGGGTTTCTTTTTCTCCACAGGATGAAATGTAAGTTTTAAGATAAATGTGCTATTGAACGGATTTGATAGATATTTTCCTCTCCGACGGTTAAATTATTAATGGTTTATCCTTCTCCCGGGCTTCATGACACATGACGAATAACAACTAGATCCTAGGATGTGGAGTGAAACCAGGTCTCAGGGGAAAATTCTCATTTTCTTATTATACAGTTGTATTGCAGAACAAATAGCAGGAAGCTGCTTAGAGACTTGCCGTTGGGAGAGAAGAACGCAACCTGATAAATTATTCTGCTTGTCAGCGGGAGCCGAAATGCTTTTTCGGACTTTCAAAAGCAAACAGAGAAACCAGGAGATGATTCAGCCTCAGACAGAGTAGAATATGTCTCTTCGCTGTCATTGTCTCCCTACTTAGTACTTGTCTTGGGTTTTCCTTGATAAAACACACAGCAAGTCGATACACAGTGAGAGGCTACTGCATTAGGTAAATAACAGCATTGATTTAAAGATTCAGGCCGGTCGACTGTTGTGTGATCAGAGCTTTTCCATTCTTCTTCCTCCTCCTTTTTGTCCTTGTCTCTCCATTTACCCTTTTTCGCTTTCTAGCTGAGAGTATCCAAGGCCATCCAAATGTGTTTCTGGAAGGTGAGCAATCTCATGGAGGACCAGCTTCACAGCAGTCCTCTGAGACGAAGACCGAAGGAGGAGGAGGAGGAGGTGGAGGAGGGGGTGGAGGAGGAGGAGATGAGGGAGGCCGTAGAGCCAGCGTGACCAGTGTGGAAAGTGAAATGTCGATTTGCTCCATGGGGCAGCTGGGAAACACCATCGCTAACAGTAAGTGCAAAGGCAATAAAAGCTTAAAGGTCACTCTGTCCTCTTTCATTTATGTCCTGGATATGAGCATGGGTTGATGAAGTTTCACAGGATTTGAGCTGACCTCACATTTCATGTACAGTATCTGTGTTTTTGTCTCAGTTTCCAGTAGCTGGTGGGGCTCCAAAAGGTTGGACTACGCTCTGTACTGCCCCGACGTGCTGACCGCCTTCCCAACCGTGGCCCTGCCTCACCTTTTTCACGCCTCCTACTGGGAGTCCACTGATGTAGCTGTCTTTGTTCTCCGGCAGGTGGGACCACATTTCAAAGGGTTGTTTACCCCCGTCAAGTTTCACAAGTATTCTCTGCAGTATTAATACTCATGGCAGGTTTTATGTATTTTTCTCAGCTTAGCATTCTCTAAAGGCCACATCCGAGTGGAAATTCACTAACAAAACTATTTGGAGGAGACAACTTATAACAAAATGAAAAGAAAATTCTAAGTCACATCAATATTTGGTATTACTACCCCTTTGCCTTCAAACCAGTATCACTCCTTATACGTGCACTTGCACAAAAGGGATTTAGTAGGGTCATAGTTGCGGTGGTCAGCCAACGAAACTTAGTGCAGCAGATGAAAAACACATCAAGATTATTTACCTTCGAAAGTAGAAGTAGCAGAGTCATCAGCTCAGAACTGGCAGAAACCAGTGGGATCCCGGTACACATCTACTGTCTGGAGAAGTCTGGCCAGAAGTGGTCCTTATGGAGGAGTTGCAGCCAAAAATCCATCCATCTGACATGTAAACAAGGCCAAGCAACTCAACTTTGAATGGCAACATAGGAACTGGGGGTGCAGAAAAACAGCAGCCGGTGCTCTGGACTTATGAGTCAGAATTTGAAGTATTTGTCTATTAGCAGAAGGCAGTTTGTTCACCGAAGGGCTGGAGAGCGCTACAATAATGAGTGTCTGCAGGCAACAGTGACACATGGTGGAGGTTCCTTTCAAGTTTGGGGCTGCATTTCTGCAACTGGAGTTGGGCATTTGGTCAGGATTAATGGTGTCCTCAATACTAAGAAATACAGGCAGATACTTATCCATCATGCAGTACCATCAGGGTTTATTCTGTGGCATGACAAAGACCCCAGACATACAGCCAAGTTCATCAAGAACTATCTTCAGCTTAAAGAAGAACAAGAAGTCCTGGAAGTGATGGCACGGCCCCCACAGAGCCCTGATCTCAGCAGCACGGAGTGTGTCTGGGATTACTTGAAGAGACAGAAGGATTCGAGGAAGCCTACATCCGTCGAAGATCTGTTCTCCAAGATGTTTGGAACAACCTACCTGTGTGTGTGTGTGTGTGTGTGTGTGTGTGTGTGTGTGTGTGTGTACATGAGGAACAGCTGCTGCCTCTTAATGAAGTCCTCTTGTTCAGAAGAAAGACAGTGATTATTTGTTCAAGGGTTTCTTCTGCACATGTGACGCCCTGAATATGTCTGGCAGCAAGCCAGTAATCCTATCAACGCTGCTCTGTGGTTTGTAACCGTGGACAGAACCAGTCGGAATGAGGAATAAATCGTGCCATAAATACGGCGAGATGTCGACATCTTTTCTTTTGCTGAACCTCTGTCCAGTCCTGAGTTATGGTCTTGATTTGCAGCAAAGAACAGTGCAAGTAATATAGAAGTTTATTTTTCACCTTCACGTTGATTGATGATGGTCAAAAATGGTGAGGTGCGCCATGAAGTGATGTTGTTTAGGATTCAAATCACACGTCTCAGACAGATGGGAGCCTTTTTATCTGAACTATTCTGATTCTGTAGTTTGTAGTCTGTTGCTGGTTTATGAAGAAATGAAAAAGGGTGTTGACTGCAACCTACAGAAGTCAGACCTTAAATGTGTCTTATTTTTTAAAGGGTTGCAACTGGTCTCCAAGTCATTTCCATATTTCTATTATCGACTTTCTATCATCTTGTCATACCCAATGTTAGACTGAAAGAGTTTTACTTTGCCATTGGTGCTTATTTCTTGCACAGAAGCTGGGTTTAAAACCATGAGCCCTGTCAAAGTTACAAGCTCTAGCTACCCACTGAGCTGACCTTGAATATCTCACATCTTAAACCATGGTGGTGAGAAGGCTGTTCATTAAATGCCTCTGGCAACAGTGACACACTTTGATCATTAGAAGCCCAGAGAAGAAAGCAAAGATATATTTTTTTCACCCTGCTGTGTCACGTCTCCTATGAGAGAAGACGTGTAAAAAGCAGCACATAGAGTACAAGAGGATTTCAGAGTCACTTAAAGCTGCATCATATATAAAGATTTGTCATGAGATTTTTGAGCATCATTGGAAGTGATTCCTTAAAGTAAAGGTGAATTACATCAAGAAAATGTCCAAGCTACCCCGCGTCTGTGTCAAATGTGGAGCCTCTTTCGAGATGTAAGCTGTAATTTTCTCCAAGTACTCTAAATCACCCCTCAGCCCTTAATCTGTGTCAGTGTTCCTCTTGTCACGAAAGCTTTCTATTAAAAAATGTGAATGTATGATCCTTAAACCTAGCTGCAGATTTTCTTTCAAGGCTTCAGTTATGGCCAACCTTCCACACTGTGATTGTCTTGTCTTCACTGCATCAGCTGACACTAGAGTCTTCACTGATGGACGAGGCTGTGTCTCCTGAATGGCAGGATGTTATTTCAAAGGCCTGTGTGCTGAAACGTCTACTGTCTTGGATGTTTATTGACAGCTCATGAGATGCGATTGCGTGAAGAGCCAGGAAGCGGACCACTCGGACTCAGCTCCGTTCTCCCCCTCCAGCCCACGTGAAAAGTGGCTCAGAAGGAGGACACATGTCAAACTAAGGGTGAGAAATTAATTGTTTTGCATGAATACGCTGTTTTTCCACTTTGCTTTAAAACAGGGGTCTTCAACATCTTTCAGGCCAACTTACTATATTTGTTCTATATTAAACTTGGTCCAGCACTAACTATAGATATGCATCATCATTATAATTTAATCATTTAAAATAATTTATTTCAAGCTTTTTTTTTTATTATTTCACACATGAGCAACAGTATGTAGCAAATAATTGACAGATTCAATTTTTGATTTAAATTTAGCTGAATGTAGTAGAGACAGTGAATCACCAAAACATTTTGGCCTCAGCTGGCTCCTCTTCTTCTAAAACTTCTTTTACCTGGGGGCTGAACAGGCTCTCGGCCAGTTGAGATGAACCTGACAGTCAGCGTGTCATATGCGTCCTTGTGATTGGCTCAGCAGCGATAGGGGCGGCGCCTACTGTGTACAGGAGGCTTCGATTGACAGGCCTTGACCTGGCGTGGCGCTCTGTGTGAAATGGTGCACTGTTGTGACAGCTGCTATATCTCTGAATGAGTGAAGTGTTGACTGAAAGATGACGTCTTCTGCCTCCGTTTGTCCCTTTAACAAAATATGTTGGATTGTGTTTAAATAAATTTCAATTTGTGAGGGGAAAATTAAAAAATATATAAAAATGTCTAATCAACCAAAGATTTTGCAACTCCCCCTGCAGTACCTCTGCATCCCCCCTAGGGGTCGTGGACCCCCTGTTGAAAACCTATGCTTTAAAATCGTCATGAATGTGCATTTATTGTTTCTGCAGTTTATTGTTTTGAATCTGGTATATTGAAGCTTGATTTGAACAGATTAATTCATATTTAAACAAGGCATTTTGGCTTAGACACAAGATGTTACACAACCTGAAATATTGTCATGCACACACAAACACACACACACACACTTATTGGCACAATGCATTCCCGAGGCAGTTTGGCTTAGACACAAGATGTTACACAACCTGAGATATTGTCACACACACACACACACACACACACACACACACACACACTTGTTGGCATAATGTATTCCCTAGTCCCTTACCCTAACCCTAACCATCTCAACTAAATGCTTAACCCTAACCCTAATTGTAACCTTTACAATAAAAAAGAATCTTAATCCTCAACCAGCTCTGTAAAAAAGTGAAGACTGGCCGAAATGTCCTCACTTCCCAAAGAGACTTCCCTTTGTTGGTGAAAAACTCACACCAGCCCTCAGTACGTAGCAAGTACAAGAACAACACACACACACACACACACACACACACTGATACATGACAAATTGTTTTCCTTCCCGTAAGGATGCATTTGAAGGAAGATAATTGTGCTCCAGACCAAAAAATTACCGCGCCTCTCAGACTGAGGGTCTGTTGAGATAATATTCAACAACCTGAGTGCGGTACAGGTTGCGGATGACAAGACCTGAGACAGTGAATATTCCTTATACATCTTAATGCAAACAATGTCTCATTTCAGTTATTAATTTATTTTTTTTGTCCTACTCTATCGCTTTTTTGTCATTTTCTAAACAGCTATGAAATACTAGACCATAGCTGCCATGACGGCCATCGGTGCAAAAAAAAACCTTTATCATTAGCTTCTGAAGACATCATGCTTTATAGTGCTGCAGCCTGCACGAATTGGCTGTAGCCTGAATTTCTTAAAACACTCCCACACTTTCACCTTGAAGCACTGAGGCAGGCAGACACATTCAATTACGATGCTTCTCATCCAAGCCATGTATAACAATCAAGGTCACATTGCGATCCATTTTCTAAAGGCTCAAAGTTAGTGACTGCGTGCTTCTCGTGAGGCTATAAATAGAATTGTATAACCAGGGTACCATGGAAACGTGTCTATATTTGACAAGGTTTTCTCCTTTCTCCTTCGCCTTGTTCATGCCTCACCTCGGCTAAGTGATGCGTTTCTCAGGTTGGCGCTTAGAGAATTTGCCCCATCCTGAATACAATTCAGTAAGTGGAGATTTAGAGCAGCACCATGCTGATTCAATCTGGGCGCAGCCAGCTCATCTGCTGCAGATTGATACTATTCAGAGAGACTTGGCATTTATTTCTGATGTTCTCTGGCTCAGCGAGAGGTCCTTGTCCCAGCCGGGGAGCGACCACCACTGCGGCTGTTGTTTCTTGTGTTTTCTGCTGCTCTTTCACAGACAGGCGTCTCACTCGCTAACTCAAATCTTGAACTCTTTTGTCTGCGAGTGGAATTTGATACCGAGCCACATGTTGCTCGTTTGTGTTGTTTTTTGTTTTGTTTTTTTGCATATGGCCTTGCGGAGAGTTCTTTGAGAATTGTGTGCGAGGGAATCTAAGAAGATATTGAGCACACTCAGGCCTCGTCGAGTCACATCGCAGCAGTCTGCCATGTTTAATGTTTGCGCCCATGCATATGCGGTCACATACATGTTTGCTCACTCTGCGTGCCTGCCATCACAGGATCAGCGCAGCCTCGTGCTGGCAAACAATTAACTGTTGACAAAGCTAATGCAGGATAGCAGCTGGAAATGTCAAACTTCCTTGTTAGATGTCACATCCTTTAAATCAATTATCATTAGCTGACGTGATGAAACAGTGAAACACAACAACACGGTTGATTACGTTATTGGTATACGTGTTAAGTGCAGAACCTCTATTAACTTTCCCTGTGTTGTCAATAAACAGTGATTTTCAAGTGAACAAAATGAAGCTGTCTTGTTTCTTCTGTTTTAAGATTCAGAAATGCAGAATGAGAAATACTATCTAGAGCTGGGCCAACCACATTTTAATGAGACTAGTTATTGAGGGGAGAAGCGGGGTGTCGAAAAAAGAGCGTGTGCACTCTGTAAAATATTCCAGGATAAAGTAAAGGTCACGGAAAGGGCAAAGAAACAGGAAGAAAAATTAAAATTTCTGTCGTGGTGGTCCGCAGTGGGGTCTGTGAATCAAACATTAGTACGCTCATAATATCCTATTAAAATGCAACCATCTCAGCAAGAGGAGATTTAGGGATTAGTGTTTCTCTGCCGATTCACTACGAGGTACTCACTGAATCATGCAATATGGAGAAAATGAACAAGACAAGAGAGCTTGTTGGAGAGTTTAGGGGACTTTTCTGTATTTGTGAAGTATTTTGCTGGGTATTGAAATCTGAAAATGAAACACATCAGAGCGGGAGACATGTCAGCCATTTTTCCTCTCATTGTGTACAGTATGTCTCAAAAGGCTGGGAAGGAAAGTTCAAACAAGGACAAATACCAGCGGGGATGTGTCTGCCTGAGCCTCACAATAGCTGAGGCAGACACAGAAGTAATTTCATACTGTGAACATACAGTATATAATCCTGTGGAAATGTTTTAGCCTCTTATTCATTGCACCGAATGTTGTGTCACATTCATTCTGCAGCCTGCCTGCCACAAACCCTGCAAGTGTACTTTGGAGAATTGATGTCATTTTGGTTAAAGTTGTTCAGATTACTGCACTTTGGACAAATTAATTGATCAATTAAAACTATTTATGCTCTATTTTTGAATTCATCCTTTCTTTGTTTGCCTGAACTATATACACATACATGACAAGTGCTTCATTTCCTTTGTACAAAACACTTCAAGATAAAAAATGTTTTTAAAATTAAGGAACAGCTTTTATGATGCTACACCATGATGTGGAAAACTTATCATCAGCCTTAATTTGTATTGTTGTATTTGAAGACTATTATTCAAAAATACTAAAATCTAAGAATAGAGCCTTGAGGTACCCCACACTATATTTTAGCTGTGTCAGACTTGTTTGCTTTAATATTGTCTGTTGCTTTTGGGTGTTTCTTAAACTTAATTATATTCAAGTAATTAATTGTTAATATAAAGTAGTTTTAAAAATGTTGTTTATCTCAGGCTCTGCTGGGAGGTTTGATGATTCAAAGATTGTTTGCGCGCTTTCAAAAGTTTAAGAACGAGGGTAAAAGTTAAAGGTTCCATATTATGAAAAATTCACTTTATAAAGGCTTTCTAACAGTAATATGTGTATCCATTGCCTCTGTATGAGGCTCCAGAAGTGAAAAAAATAATTTCCCAAAAAGTCAAAAGTCATTTCCCTCACTTGCTTGCTCCCCTTTTTTAGCTAATGTTTGCTCAAACAGGGTCATCTGAGATTTTTCCCTTCTTTACCCACTCCCCGGATAGATGAACCTGCCCTCTAAAATTACAGAGTGGGCGCCATTTTTTCACCTCGCAAACCCTCGTAAACACACATGGCAAAAGTACTAGCAAAGCAAGGCCATTGCTCTGTTGTTGGCTGCATCAACGAACCGTAACAATTACCCTTACAGTTAGCAGAAGCTATTGTTAGCAACATGGTAGTAACTGTAACAACACATATGAACAAATTAACACAATATGTTTTGGGGCGAAAGAGACGAAGCTCATTAGCATTTAAAGGTACAGACACAGAAATAGCCTGTTCTCAGTAGAACTCACTAGAGTGACTTCATGACTGGCTGAAATTCAGGACCAAGGCTGAATTTGGGGTAATTCACTTTGAAAAAAAAATGATGTTGGACCTTTGACACCTATATGAAATTCTTGAAAAAATGTACAACATGGAAACTCTAATGCTTGACATTAGGATCATTACATTGAAAATGCACCCAGGAGTATTTTTGGGGGAATTTAACAATAATCTTGTCATAATCTTCCTCATTGACTGCTAAGGTTTACTGCAGAGAATCAGATGAGCATCACAGACAGGATATTGTTACAATAAAAGCATAAAACTGATATTAGTGTCCTGAATAATTGATGTGTTGCTCCTTCTTGTCATGAACTGCAGAACGTCACAGCCAACCACAGAGTAAATGATGTCATCGCCACTGAGGACGGACCCCAGACTCTGGTCGGTCGCTTCATGTACGGCCCCTTGGACATGGTCACTCTGACTGGTGAAAAGGTGAGAAGCATCTACATGATCTGTAACGACTGATATTGTGCACATTTCTCTATCAGCAGCTGATTTAACTCTTTACGTGTTGCACCACCCGGCTACTCTCAGGTGGACATCCTGCTGATGACACAGCCTCAGTCGGGCCGCTGGGTTCACTTTGACACCGAGGTGACTAACAGCAGTGGCAGGGTAACATACACCATACCCAGGAGCAAGAAGCTTGGACTGGGAGTCTATCCAATTAAAATGGTGGTCAAGTAAGCATCTTAAATGTATCATGTTCTTCACAGAGTGCCGTCAATACGACATACGAGATAATGGTTGAATTTAGATCTGTATACATGCTCTGTGAAGGAGTGCAAGGTTCTTACTAGAGAGTGGTGGCCTTAAAGGATGTAAAGGATGTATTATGCAGCAGCTGCAGTTTTCTGCCATTTCTCATGCAGTCACTCTTATTTCAATCCAAAGAGGGGATCAAACCAGTGCAGAGGCCTACCTGACTGTGTTGCCACGGGGCATGGAGTGTGTTGTCTTCAGTATTGACGGATCTTTTGCTGCCAGCGTGTCAATCATGGGCAGCGACCCAAAGGTCCGCCCTGGAGCTGTCGATGTGGTCAGGTAACTAGGTTATTCTCTCTGGATGTGTGTGAGTATATGCTTGTGCGTCTGGATGAGTTTGCAAATGAACGAATTTGTAAATTGACCACATGTGCACGTTTGAGAGTGCTTGATGTTATTCACTTGCAGGCACTGGCAGGACCTGGGCTATCTTATCATCTACATCACAGGCCGTCCTGACATGCAGAAACAGCGTGTGGTGTCCTGGCTCTCGCAGCACAACTTCCCCCACGGGATGATCTTCTTCTCTGAAGGCCTCGTTCATGATCCGCTGCGGCAAAAGACCATATTCCTCAGGAACCTCATTCAGGAGGTACAAATCGGAGACAAACCGCTGTTCTGACATTAACTGCGCTGTTAATCTTTCCTGTTCCTTGCCCTGCATTGAGCCCTTTTCTCACTGTTTGTCACTGTTTTGCAAGCTCACACTGTCATAGCCTTGGGTTGTTCTGCTTCGAAATGCCACACGCATCTCCAACTGATTACGTTCTCTCTCACCAGTGTCACATTAAGATCAACTCTGCTTATGGCTCCATGAAGGACATCTCTGTTTACAACATGCTGGGCCTCAGCCCCTCGCAGATTTATATTGTTGGCAGACCTTCGAAGAAGTACCAAAATCAGTGTCAGGTAGTTCAGTTTTCATTTGTGTCCTTGTGCTTCTGTTTGCTTTATTTCTCTTGAAAGTTTCAGATTCTCCTCTTGGCTTTTCTCATTTTCTTTAATCTCTTCTGTCTGATTTCCTAACCCCCTTTACTATCTGTTCCTAGTTCCTTAGCGAGGGTTACGCTGCACACCTCTCCACCCTTCAGTTCGGGCACAGAGCCAGACCCAAGAAATCCCCTTCAGTTCGGATGGTCTTAAGGAAAGGTTCATTCGGTCTCTCGGCAAAGCCTGACTTCCTTTGCAAACGCACCCACCTGCGCAGGACCATGTCGGTCCAGCAGCCCGACCCGCCGTGCACACCCAACCCCAAGCCTGAGCGAGCCCAGAGCCAGCCGGAGTCAGATAAGGACCACGGAGGAGGGGGCGGAGGAGGAGGAGGAGGAGGAGGAGGAGGGGGTGGACAAACTGCATGGGGACGTGCCTCCATACACCGTGGAGACACCACTCCCTGACGTCAGAAAAGAAATAGAAGGTTTGCAGGAGGACAAAAGAGGAGGAGAACAAAGGAGTCTTAGTGTCCAGGGCCAAGGTGATTCCAGGTTTCATTTTTTTGTAATTTTAGCCGCTGTTCTCACTGGGAGTTAGCTTCTCTTCTGCTAATGTTGCATCATGCCTCTGGCATTTTACCTGGGGACTGAAGAGGCTCTCGTGATTGGCTCAACAGCGATAGGGGTGGAGCCTACTGTGTACAGGAGGCTTAGATTGACAGGTCTAGAGTGGTGCTCTGCGCTCCATGTCTCATTGAACGAGTGTTGACTGAAAGATAACGTCTTCTTATCCCTTTAGTAAAATATGTTGGATTCATGTTAGTGTGTATTTAAAGAAAATTAAAGAATTAAAATGCAGTAGAGTGTGTCTCAGGATCACCTCACTGACCTGTTCCAAAATGAAGGAAAAAGAAAATCCCGTTGACTGGTTTCCAAGATGACATGCGAACGAAATAAATGGTGTTTTGACTGCACCTGTCAGAAAATCAGTTTCAGAGAGTATTCCAGTGAATTAGACGCCTCATAAAGCAAATTATGAGAAAAGGCATCAGATTTAAAGGATCAAGGATGAAAGGGTGTGCGATTAGACTCCTTCGTCTGCAGTAAATATATAGGTTATTAGTTACCAGATCTTGCTGTGTAAAATCAGTGGTGTGCACTGTAGCGTACTTTAGACAGTGCCAGAGCACAGCAATGACACGCGTCAGTCCTGCTTAAAATCGATCCGTGTCCTGGTTATATAACTGGAAACCGAAGCTATGGGTGCAATGTGCAAACACAGAAATGACGTGGTGGGAGCCGACAGTTCATTTTATACAATGAAACTCAAAGGTCTTGCAGTTTGCTTCCTCAAACCGCCTGTGATCAAACACTAGTTGAGAGCTTTTAAGTGGTGAAGGCTGACGCCAGTAAACAACAACGCAGCGTTTGTGAATCCTCGTTGAACAGTCTGGGTTCTCCACTGGTTGGAGGCTCTGCAAATTGACAGATTGATTTTACTCACTACTGTCGAGTTCCCGCAAAGCCAATAAACGTTCCAGCCTGATTAAATTATGTTCTGTGCTGTAGCTTATACATCACAGCCATCACATATTTACAGGTCATCTTTTTATAAAAGCAAAACAGAACTACGATTACCGATTTCTCTGCGTTAAATGCTTAAGTGATGCTATTTTCGGAAGCAGTTCATAGCACACGGTGGCAGTTGCGCAACTTCGGTCTCCTCCAGCGCTTGAAATCCACGCGTAAATATTGTCTGTGCAATTATGGAGACCGCCGCTGTGTCAGCCTTCGCGCCTATAGAAACAAATATGCTCCTACTGTTCACGCACACAGAGCTTTTTCCTTGAATACAAAAGCCCTGACCCGTTGTCCTCTTTCATTTTTTTTTTTTACAGTGTCTGTACATATACACCGGATCTTCTGCTGGTGCTCCTCACGGCTCAGCGTGACCTCCTGCTTGGCCCTCTACACTTTGCCACCTGCTCAGTCCCGCTCAGAGGATGAAATTTGACGTGGATGACAGCAGTTTTTTTTGCGAATGTCTGTGTCAAGCTCAAATTCTGTCTAATTGTAAAATCAGAGGATTGTACTTAGGAATGGGAGATTTACACACATATTTATATGCGAGCACGTGTCCCGGGGGGGGATGAATAACGCGTTTAATTCAAAGCTTTTCGAGACCTCGCCCCGGCCTAACGGCAGACCGCCAGATGCTGCAACACGCTCCGCTCCCATTCAGACCGGCTCGAATGCTGACAGGTGGCCGCGACAGACTCCTGCGCCACCCCTCCGCAAATGTAAATACTGGACGTGTGAGCCTCTGGACACAGAATCGCTGTGACATTAAGGTCCAGTCTCTGCGTGAGCTCTGCAAACCGGAGCCTGGAAAAGCAGCCAGCCTTTGCCTCCATTTCTCTCCCGCTGTTGGATGTTTCCCCCCTCATTGTGGTTGGCTTATTACCCCCTCACCCACCCTCCCCGCTCGCACGCACGCATGCACGCACTGCCCTCAGCCACTCAGGCAGAACATGCCTTTCGACAGCCGCCTCAGACCCGCTGCGCAGCCGCTGAAGCGCTGCGGTGTGCACCTTTCAGCCCCCGAGGTCATGTTTTGCACTACATCGCCGCGGCGGGTTCCCGACGCAGCGGCGACTTTGAGCTCCGGAAAACGGAAGAGCTTTACTCAATGTACATATTTTGTTTTCCTGCAGATTGTGCGCTGTAAATGTAAAGATCAAACTGATAAAAAAAAATGTTTACAGATTGATGGGCGGGGTTGTAAAAAGTGATCATTCATAATGACTGTGTAATAAGCGTCATAGGTGACCTTAGGTTAGTCGCTTGGTAGTTGTGGTGCGGTAGCTCGCAGGATACACCGGTACAACAGACACGAAACAATAGAACAGGGAGCCCTCGCATCCGTTTATTATAGCTGCACTGGAACCAGTAGATTTGTGATGAAACCCGATCAATTCCCAACGGTGGTAACGCTTAAAAATCTGTGCATATTTTTGTATGAGGAAATATTGTACATAGAAATATTTTCAATGTATGTTTTTGAACCTTCTGTCGTTTGACTCGTTGAATTCTTCATTTCTGCCTTAAATTGTAATTGACGTTGTGTAGAGTTACAAAAGAATTAGTTTGGCCAAAGTTTTGCGTTCCGCTGTACACTTCATGACAAAGTGCATTTGATCTGGTTAATTTTTTTTCTTTGACCATGATAAATACTGTGCGTGTGTGTGTGCGTGAGAGAGTGTTTGTTGTATAGTCGTGCTTAAGGGGAAGACAGAGAGACCAATGACAAGTAAATGCCTCTGTAGAGGAAGGGTGACACGTTCTCGCTGCGGCTCAGTACCGTGCTGCCGGTTTTTCTGAACGGATCATGTATTTTTATAGTGTCGAAGTGAAGCATTGCGTCTGAGGATTACTCAGTCGAGGCTTTTATATTTGCTATGAAAGAAAAAATGAGGTTTACGAGGTCTCAAGGTGTCTGGTTTGAACTGAAAACCTGCGTAGCGGAGTGGAAGGTGCAAGCAGGGCGCTATATTTGACTCTGTTTCTTTCTCCTCCTGAATGCCATAGGTGGTCCAGTAATTAGCTATTTGATTACCACTCAGTACGTACGATTCCCTGTAGTGCCGCCCCTGTAATTGCAGTGCACCAATTAGCATTACTCTGTAATTGTATAATATTGTAGAAACAATACTGAAATACTTAACTCGATTATGTTCCGCATCTAGGTAGTGATTCATTGTTATCCAGGCAGCAAAACGACCATCCCAGCCACACGTGTAAGCACATAATCGAAGAGACTCCATCCAACTCATACTATATCCTTTATAATGACACATTGGAGGAGTGAACTGTTTAAAACGGGCAGCATTTTAGCCCAAAGGTGTTAGTAAATGGCAAATAACGATCTAATGGTTAAATGGTGATTGTCCTGTGCATGTTATTCATTTGATATTGTTAGCTAAAGGCTATCAGTTGTTGTGGTGAATCGCAGTGAGCGAAGTCAAATTAAATCTGTGGTAAATAGCTGAGAATGAGGCGCTGTTGATAATGTGTAAGCCGAGTAGAAAACAGACCAGTGGTATAAATGATGAAGATTATAAAACCCACTATGTGAGAAAACTTCTCCTAATATGAATATTATTAACCCTTCACCGAGTACTAATTAATGTTGTCAAATTATTGGTATTCACCACATCATGACTTAACTATTGGGTACTGACCTGATTTGCCATTTATTAATGGTTTGTATGAATTAATTAGTTCTCATTTATTCTGAGATCCTATGTTGCTGCAACGTTTCCTGTTTTTTGTACAGATCTCCTGTGATGATGAACCTGTCGTTGTATTTATTGGACACGGCCCGTCCTTCATTATTGCATAAATAAAGATGTTTCACAGTTGAAGAATTTAGCTCTGCTACTACACCGTCTTACTACTATTTATTCCACCTGAGCCTGATATCCAGGAATGGAAGCTGAATCACCTGCTGTTTTACTTCAGGTGCTTTACTGTAAAGCATCAGAGTTAAGTGTAACATCCACCTACTTGGTTGCGTTCCTTTTTCTTTTTTTTTCTTTTTTTTTGCCCCTCAAATACAGTAACTCACCTGGTCTGACTTAGTGCTGCTTTATTATAGACATTAGACAAAGAGACGGTTACAGAGAGAGCTGCAGCCATAGACCTCATCATGTGTCACACAATGATGGAATATCCTTTATTGTCACTGCAGAACACAGGTTGTACAGGGCAATGTTTTCAGCTCTGTGAGATGCTTAGTATTAACAGTACTTAAATATATATATATATATATACACACACACAATCTGAGTCAGAATGTAATGAAATATACATTCACTTGCCACTTTATTAGGTACACCTGTTCAATTGCTCAGATGGGCTGGTCTGAGTATTTCAGAAACTGCTGATCTACTGGGATTTTCACACCCAACCATCTCCAGGGTTTACATTAAAATGGGAAGGTCAGAGGAGAATGAGCAGACTGGTTAGAGATGATAGAAAGGCAACAGTAACTCAAATAACCACTCGTTACAACCAAGTAATGAACAATACCATCTCTGAACGCACAGCACGTCCAACCTTGAAGAAGATGGTCTACAGCAGCAGAAGACCACACCAGGTGACCTTCCTGTCAGCTAAGAACAGGAAACTGAGACTACAGTTCACACAGGTTCACCATAATTGCACAATAGACGATTGGAAAAACGTTGCCTTGTTTGACGAGTCTCGATTTCAGCTGCAACATTGTGTCAGAATTTGGCGTAAACAACCTGAAAGCATGGATCCATCCTGTCTTGTATCAACGGTTCAGGCTGGTGGTGGTGTAATGGTGTGGGGGGATATTTTCTTGACACACTTTGGGCCCTTAGTACAAACTGAGCATGGTTTAAATGCCACAGTCTACCTGAGTACTGTCTCTGACCATGTCCATCCCTTTATGACCACAGTGGACCATCTTCTGACGGCTACTTCCAGCAGGATAATGCACTATGTCACAAAGCTCATATCATCTCAAACTGGTTTGTGGAACATGACAATGAGTTCACTGTGCTCAAGTGGCCTCAATAGTCGCCAGATCTCAAACCAATAGACCATCACCTTTGAGATGTGGTGGAACGGGAAATTCTCATCATAGACATGCAGCCGACAAATCTGCGGCAACTCTATGATGCTATCATGTCAATATGGACCAAAATCTCTGAGGAATGTTTCCAACGCTTCGTTGAAAGTATGCCATGAAGAATTAAGGCAGTTCTGAAGGCTAAAGGGGTCCAACCTTTTACCTAATAAAGTGGCCAGTGAGTGTAAATAGGAGTAGAAATATGACTATGTGAAGATGACTTTATTTTTGACTGCTGTTCATGGACAGAAACAGGAACTAACGAGAGCAGTGGGATAAATGTTGACCTACTGAATGTTTAAATAAGACTTTCACTGGAGCGGTTTTGAATTTTGAATTTGTTTCCTTGTGTTTCTTGTTCTAATCCGTCTTTTGTTGGTTTTAAGTTTTACTTCCTTGTCTTGCCTTGTGTATCGCTGGTCTCACCAGTCTCCTGTTGTTCCATCAGCCCTTGTGTGTGAATGTGTATATATATAACCCTGCTTTTCCCTTTCTCGTTTGTCAAGTTGTCTGCGATGTTACCTCTTGTTTCAACCCATTTTGTTTTGCCGTTCAGTTCCTCGTGCTCCTGTCTCCCCGTCTTGGTTTTGGTCCTCATCTGTGATTTGAATTTGTGTGTTTGGATTGCCGTGCTATTCCTGCAGCGTCTTTGTTCATTGTTTGTGTGTTCCTACTCCTGCCTCTCTCCCCTTAATGTCTTGCATCTGGGTCCTACTTCACCGGAACAGCAACTTTCAATATGCAGCACCAAAAAAAAAAAACAACAAAAAACAAAAAAACAAACACATGGGGATGTTGGTGGTAAAGTAAACAGGGCTAGAACAACTAGCAGAGCTAAGAAATAAATGGAATAAAAAAACAACAAGCTATAAAATGGACCTTGTAAGATTTATTTTGTTAGCTGTTCTATACAGGCCTGTGTACAGTAGGTCAAAATCTATACAGTTATTATAGTGAAGTGTTTCTTATAGACACTGCAGGGAGGTGTCAAGATATGTAGTGAAATTAAGATGCATGATTATAATTTATCATGCTGACCTTTTCACTGAAGTGCAACCTTTTTAGTAGGCATTGCTTGGGTGTGAACTTTTTTGTCTTCTTGCAGGATGTCGTGCCAGAAAAGGTTTGGGGTCCACTGCTAAAAGTGATTATGATATTTTCTGGCAGATTATATTAAAAAAAAGTTAAGAATTAATTCATAACAAAGGCAGCCCTGACACCGGACGGAGGTGTCTAAGCATTGCCACTCTCTAACTATCCGATTAAATTCACGCAACTGTTTCTGAATAGCTGCACTGAGGCGTCTCATCATGTAAAACACATTCGCGTCAGAGGCGTTTTCATCATTCATCCGCCGAGGCTGCAGCTGTTTAAACTGTCAGTGTGCGCTCAATTTAACAGCCCAGTGCGCAAATCCCGAAAACATAAGTAATTTCATCAGAATTATCAACTGCATTGATTGTGAAGGCGACGAGGACAATTACCTAGAAAGTGCTTTCTTTTTTTCTACCCCAGGCATTTGGTATAATGAGCTGGCGCTGCGGTTCTCCAAGCCACATTTATACATCATTAGTGACATATGGTCTGGGAAAACCGGCAAGAAATCTGTCCCTAGCAGCAGCAAGGGCTTCACGATTCTTCACTGCAAAGAAAGTTAAAATCGACCAAAGGGGAAAAACGTGATTTAAATCATTAAAACTCACCAATCCGTTTCAGGATCACGGTCCCGACGTTCTCATTCTCCCAGATGTTGCTCTCTTGGACAGAAGGAAATCTCACTTAAAATGCACCTCCTCTCTTATCTCCTCTAATTGTTTGTTTTCCCCATAAGTCACTTCAGCTGATCAATATGTTGAATCCAACTAATTCTCCATTGAGACTCCTTAGGAAGAGTGTACACTCACTACTTCACTAATCAGCCAAGGGCTCCAATAACCGTATGTGGAGGACAGAGAATCACTGCTTACGTGAAGCACCTGCTCTTCATTCTAGTGCGTAGGCCTTAACAGAATTTCAAGCTGTATTTGCGCTTGTAGTACAACGGAAAACACTTTTCTCAGCCTTCGCTAAACAGTATCTTCTTGAAACAGACCTCGAAGACAATACTAAATTGCCCTTGTGGTGAGATTATACCTCTCGGAGCGTCTAGATGATATGGAACCAGCCGGGACATTAATCCAAAGCCTGCTATATGTATGTGGTGATAAGTGAGGCAAGATTACATTATGTGGGCCAATGGTAGCTCACTACAGCTAGAAAAGGCTGCAGCCTGCAAAACATAAAACTACATATCACACAGGTACACAGTGCATATGCAACAATAGTACATACACATATACACTGTGTACGGCCACAACCACTGACAAGAGAAGTAAATAACGTTGACCATCTTGTGATAATGCAATTTTGTGCGTAAAAATGTGTTAGCGATATTTGAGAGAAATGTAGGCGTTTCTATTACCCAGCTTTTTATTGCAATACTTTAGGTTTTGCGGATTTCTAGGGGTAATGGAAACGCAGCAATTGTCGTTCTAGTTTCATGCTGGCTTTTGCAACTCATGGGATATTTTAAGCTGTTTCTAGTTGGGTTCTTGTTCGACGTGGCTGGAAACTTGACATGCATCACTTGTGAATAATGTATGCCGGGACATGCAGTGATCAAATGAGTACAGTGCTAGGAGGCAGCTCTGAAGGCATGCCGTATAAAACCCACCCCAGAGTCCTCTCATGAAAACATAACATGCCTCAAACTGTGCCACTTACTGATTCTATAAGGCCCGCCATCCTCAGCGTACGTACCCAAGTTCAATCGGCTTATCTCCATCTCACAAAACAAGTCAGTTACCTAGCAGCAACTTAACACTTACCACTGACCTCCAGCTCTGCTCGGCAACAGAATAACTGAATCAGCCTTATTGTTATTCCAAAAACAGCAGAGCAGTGTTTAATTTGTCTTGTGATTTGGCAGGAGGTTTCCTGGATGCCAGGACGACGATAAGGAAGGTATTAAAATCTGAATAGATCAACGGAGGAGTGCAGCCCAGAGAGAGACACAGCGACAGAGATGGAGAGAGAGATTTCCTGGAGCCGGGCTGTCTGATTTCTTTAGAATCCTCTCAGCGGGTCAAATAAAGGTTTATCTTATATCATCTTAGATAGTGTAAATAAGACTGCACATATTCTTGACTAAAGCACGAGAGACAGTCTGGTGAGTAAACACGTGTTTACACACCAGACTGTCAGCTAGGTCAGGCTAGGGTTCCCATTACATTTTAATAAATTAAAGTCGGTCTCATTTAAAATTCTGCACATGATCTCTTTAAGCAGCAGCTGCCGCCTTACATTAGTCATAAAACTGGTTGTGCGTCTTATTGTAGTTTATCACTTGACCTCCGTTGTCTGCGGTCATGGTGACTTCAGCAAAAATTTGCCTAGATGCTTACTGAAACTCTAGTAAATGACCAGTGGGATGATTTGCAGCGAGATTAAAAATAGATCTCGACATTACAATGGAAGACACGGTACGGGCTCAAAGCGTCGCCGTGCATTCAAAATTCAGTTTTGTCCGTCTGCGACACAGCCGCTGAAATCAGTTTTGAGTGACAAGAAATGATAAAGAATTTTGAAACTAGCTGCCGTAGAATACGTCCAGGGGAAGGAGCAACCTGCAGATTACATTTGAGAAAGCAATTATCTAAAATGTCCTGGGGAAGAGAGAGCGGGTCAGATGCCGGGGCCACGTATCACCGCTCGGAGGGGCATCAGATGTGACAGGCCGTGTCTCTTCACGGCACACCGCACATCTTTCACGGGCATCATTAACCGAAGCCATCAATATTTAACTGAACATAATAGTTTGACTGCTCTGGAAAAGATAGTTAGGGGCCTTGTCTTCTCTTTGTGTTTGAGGGCTTCATGTAACTCAGTGGAAACAAGCTTAACAAGTAGCATCAGTTGTTTTTTTTCCATTGATCCAGGTTGTAAGAAAACATTCTGCTGTGTGTTCAGGTTGGTTTTACAATTACGTTCAACCTATGTTTTTTCTGCTTTTCATGTCTCATCACATACAGGCTTCTTATATTTGAGCTAAAATCTCGTCAGGCTAGTCGCTCATTAACACGAGATGTATTTTATATGCAGCTTTGTGAAAGTCAAACTGACAGTGAATAATTAAAAGACAATCAAATGCATAACCTGCCTTTCCGCCGGGGTATGACTGATGATCCAGATATCACCAACGGAATAAATTGTCAAACAGAGATTTGGATATTAGATCCTTTTATCCAAACGTAAACCACCGGCACGGAGCGGTGCTGTAAAGCAGCTTTTTGAAAAGACGCGTGATTAAAATTTGAAACTGTTGCCCGAACAATGTTTACCCCAGATAAGAAAAGCAAACTTGGAAGATTAATTTTTAACTTTGAAATGAGTTGGTTGTGTTCAGAAAGTGCCTTTTGTTTTTCACAGTATAAATTTACCTTGTGACAGGGAGATGGAGTTTTCCATACCGCCTGATAAAATGGGGGGAAACAAAAGGGGAATGAAAATGTGCAGCCACATTTCTGTGACCACTACATATCTAACTTTGCAGCTCTAAATGACTTTGTCCACTCTGCAGATGGCTCAGATGATTTTATCATCCTTGGTAAATGGGCTGAATGTAGCAGGGTAGCTGGTGAAGGACCTCTTCTCTCTCCTCTGTGCCACTGTCACAGATGGATTTCTATACGCGGGGCATGGCAGCAAAGTGGCCCTGAGTACAGTCACAATCTCTAGTGGAAACTAAGCAAAACCCAGGTATGTACTGTATGTGTAAATGGTAAAGCACATGTTCAATAACATGCTCATTTCCAAGTGGTCGATGGATAAAAACTGTGAAATAGTGATTTAACTTAAAAAGTGTAATTATTTTGCGGCACTTCTAGAAAGACTATCTCTAGATTTACTAATGATGCATACTTCCAATAAAATGCCCATTTAGTCAACACTTCAGTACAGATTTTTTAATGTTCATCCATGCTTATATGCTAGCATGACTTTGTTTAAGCAGCCATAGCTCAGTCTAATAACTTTTGGGTCGAACCATCTAGTTGACTGGTCGAATAGTTCACTGCTCTGACTTTTGACACTTTTTGCATTACTGATCACTGATTGCACGTCACTGATCATGTGACCATAACAACATGGCGTCTCATAGGGACAGGTGAGGAGGCCAGTGGGTTATTGCAGTAAACTAGCAGTGGTTCATCAAGTGTGCGGAAATACTTCACTAAAGATGAAGCCCATTCTACCGTGGTGTGCAGAATATGTAAGTCACTCCTGAAATACAACAAAAGTACTACTGCATTACGTGCATCCGCTAATGCTAAAAGAGGAACGTTCCTAATCTTCTGGTCAGGAGTCAGTTAACAAATTCAAACCTACTGCAGTTAACAAAGAGAATTAGGCTGCACATCAACAATTTGATGGTGAATTCCCTTGTCAAGGTTATTAAACCTTTAGCTGCTGCACATGGAGGAGGCTTCGGAGATAAAATGTTTTTCTTTTCTTTTTTTTTTTCTTTTTTTTACATTATACTATCTTACAACAGGCTGTGGAGTGGCTACTATTAAATGCTATTGACCTTGACATTTTATATAAACCAAACATATCTGCTGCACACAGTATTGTTAACTCATGTGTTATGTTCTGGTCTGTTTTGTTCTGTTAGTTGACATTGTTGCTGAAGTTGTAGAGCACGTTTTTTTTTTGAGTCGCATATGGTTAGTGTCTGACTGACAGTGCTCATAATGTTGATGTTGGCTACGACCGACAGTAGTTTGTGTCCAAGCTTCAGTAAACTTGCAAAAATGCCTCCATAGTTTCTTGTGTGAATTCAGGTCGATGATTATGTTCAGTTCTGGTGTGTTCCGTTGGTTGACATTATTGCTGTGGTTGTAGAGCGTGTGTTTGTGTCCTTGATGTCAGTGAATGCACCATACGAGAGACGGATGTCAGTTGAGATTTTGCTGACCTAGAGCCTCATGTTATTCATGTCAGACCAACGGTGTTTATGGTGCTGATGTGAGTTCCTGCTGATAGCAGTAGCCCATGTTTAAGCTTCATTTATCTCGCAGAAAAACTGTTTGTGTGAGACGCTACAATATCTATTCAGGTCAAAAATCTAGATTTCATGTTTGTTAAGCATAAACTCAACATGCTAACAAGCTAACTTAAACATTATTTTTAGGAAACCACATGCAAGTTATCATTATCATTTTTGTGCATATAGTCAGCCTAATACATCTGCTAGCTTGGCTGTAGCCTCTCTTTCTCTTCCACATTTTCTACTCTGTACAGTACACATTTAATAAATGTCCACTCCAACTCCTAGTACCCAAGCATCGTGATATTTTCCCGGGTCTATTTGGAACTTGCTCATTAATGCCGAGGCCACTTGGGGGAATTTATTGTACTTGGGCACAGTACAAATATTTCAGGAGGTGCCATAAGTCTTGATTACCATTACTTGGATGTCATCATCCCATAGACGCTGCCATTTACCAAAGAAGCATAAAAATATGCTTCAAACCCATTTCCAAACACATTATTTCTGTGTCACCTAATTGGTGATAAACAGTTACCCCTTATCACAATCATCTAAAAATGTTCCATGATTTTGTTGTTGTCCATATATTGCAGTACTCAGTGTGTCATGTCAGGATAAAACAGGTCTGCCTGGTTCAGCAAATAGGATGAAGGGTGGTTGAGAAAAAGGTGTGGATGCACAAACAACGGAGAGAGAGAGAGAGAGAGAGAGAGAGAGAGAGAGAGAAAGAAGGTGTAGAAGATGGTGATGGTGAAGCATATATATGAGGGGCCATCCTATGGGCTCAATGCAATACAAAGGGAAGAGCAACGTTAGGGAAAATAATAAGTGACAGATACAAATCACTGGCTGCAGCACATGGCATCTGTGGCACTCATTCCAGCAGTGAGATTGATTTAGCCAACATGAAGCCTGGAGGGCTTTGGGTTGTCACTCTAAAGGAAGCTCATTGTCTCTCAAACTGAAAGTGAAAAGCTCTTATAGGACATGTAGAATGAGCAAAAATGTCACGTTTTCCTCGTCCTTGCCTTTTGTCAGAATTCACTCAACTTTTCTGATCTAGTGAGAGCGATAAATAGGAGTAGAACAATCTTTTTTTCATTTGCAGCACACCTGATTAATAAAACTTGCTAATGATCCCTTTCTTCTTCCGCTTCTTTCCAGTCCCTGTTTTGCATAAAGTAATGAGGCTTTGTTAACAGCCTTTTATTTTATTTCTCAATACATCTTATAATAGAATGAGAAGAGTGCATGAGCTCCCACTGCTTGCAATTACATTTTAATTGCGTTTTATTTTTCGACATAACGCTGCTTTATTATGCACAAGGCTGCATTCAATAGCATTATTTTTCTAATCATGTTGTGCATCTTCCCGGTAAACCATTAAGTAACTCTACATTGTGGTTTATTTTTAATTTCCAGTTCAACAGATTTGCGACTCTTCGTGGGAGAGAGTGAACTGACAAAAAAATCTGGATAAAATTTTATGAAAACATTTCACAACAGATTGATTTGGAAAAAGCTGGGTATTGCCCTTTATCACCCATTTTGCTTTACCAGACATGAATGAAATGGACTACAGCTTCCTGCTGCAGGTGGATATGATGATATGTGGATATGACATTTCTTTAGTGCAAGGCTTCATTGCTTAGTCACAGAGAGAAGTAATCAGAATGACGCATATGAGTTTACACAAACAACTTTTATGTTTGTGTATTAATCTCCTGCTCCCTCCAGTGGAAATCATGGATGCACCACAACCTCATAATCATCACCTCCCTGAGAGCGGACTAAAAACACGATCATTCAATGGTAAATTTTACATTTTGCAATGACTAGATGACAGGCAGCTAGTTGAATGAGTTTTAACATAGAGCTACGACTCATTTTGGATGTTGCCAGAGCTTTTATCGGTTAACCTGAATACTCTGCAGTAGGACGCTGAACCACATGTTAATCTTTTATATTCCCAAACACTTAGATATACATGGCATCTTACTGGAGCAGTATCACTCCTTTAATGCAAGCTCACATAGCCATTAAAATGCAAAAGTTTTTTCATGAATAACTATGACTTCATATTTCCTGTCTGTTCACATATCATATCTGACAGCGCAGAGGTGGCACGAGGGCAGGATATGGTTATTTAGTATGCTCCTAGCAGAAGCAGCAGCCATTGGGCATTTAATCACACTCTCAGTGAATGCAAGGAGATGTATGCCCTATTGTAATTGAATTAAAAATGAAATGGCTTTTATGTGGACCTCTAGTATCCAGAACATGTTGCATTAAGCAGTGATTCATATGAAGAACTCTGCAGCTTGTTTTGCATAATTGAGATTTTCGGCTTTTGCCTCCAGTGTCAAAGCTGAAATGCAATATGCAAGACTAACCTCGATCAAATTAATTAGTAACTTTTTAAGTTGCTGAAATACTTTGCACAATACTGTTGAATTCTTGCCCTAGAGAGACTGCACATCCTGTCCTGCCGCTTCAAGTGTGCAAAGCGTGCAGTGGCATCTAGTCCTGCAGACATGGAGGGGTCCAGTGACAAGCTTTTCTTCTGCAGATGGGTGCGCAACAAGGTTCCCCTGGCCCACAGAGAAGAAATGTACCACATACTGAGGATGACGGGGCCCCTGGTGAGTATTACCGCTGTTTAAATACCTCTGTTTGGTCTCAAATCCTGTGTGAATCAAGGTCACCTTGTGTGACATCTTAATTCATGCAAGATAGATGAGGTTTTTTAGAATGTCAGGAAAAATGGACTTTACGTCTGAATCTTAGAGACGGCAATCAGTCACCACCAAGCAGTGCTTGGGCAGGTCTCAAACTGTGGCTGATCAGTGTCTGGAGCACGCCAGGACGATAACACAGCGCGGCAACTCATTTGCAGAGACAGTCATGCGAATTAGTTGCAATCATATTTACTGTTATACACTGCATTTCCTGAGATGATAGCTGTTTCACCTCCATAATGTTTGTCTTTCTAGCTGCTCTCTCGAATCCTCAATTACCTGCTCCCATTTGTGGTCACAATGTTCTGTGGACGTCTGGGAAATGATGTTATGGCGGGGTATGGATTAGCTTCAGCTGTAAGTGGTCATCTGTATACTGTATGCATGTGGAGGCCAGCATGGGGGAAATGAGAGCGGGCAGAAGGGAAATAAATGTTTCAACTAGTCTGCCAACATTGTTGTTACAGATAACTTCTATAATAATCTATAACACGTTTCCTCTCATGAGTCACAGTCGTATTGGTTACATAAGAGCACTGAAGTGTACGTCTGATTCATTCAAGAATGTTTCATTTTAGACCATTAATGTTACCACCGCGGCGACGGGATGTGGTCTGGGACTGGCGTGTGACACTTTGGTGTCTCAGGTTTGGACTTGCAGTCAAACTCTCAACTACTCATTACACCCTCTCGTAAAATGATTAACACCATCTGCGCACTGTTTGCAGACATTTGGTGGTAAGAACCTGTTGCGGGTGGGAGTGATCCTTCAGCGGGGCATCATCATCCTGCTACTGTTCTGTCTGCCCTGCTGGGGTCTGCTCATTAATGCCGAGGCCATCCTGTTGTGTCTGGGGCAGGACCCCGAGGTGGCCAGGTAACTGGCGGCGCAAAACTTGCACAAAACTCTCAGTGGCTCCAAATCTCTCTGTTCTGTTGAAACCCCTTTGACATTTCTTGCCAATAAAGAGTAAATGAGCCTGACCTGGTGCCACTGAACAGTGTATATTACCTCAGAGTCATGTCCTTACCCTTCCTTGGATCCTCTTGATTTCAGGATCGCCCAGTTGTATATCACATCCTTCCTTCCTGCAGTGCCAGTGAGTCCTGTCTTTTCTTTCACCTTTATGTACGAATGCAATCAATTTTATTGACGCGTATGAACGACTTTGCCTCGAAGCTTAATGTCAACTGTCTCTTAGGCAATGTTTCTACATCAGCTTCAGGTTTCTTATCTGCAGAACCAGGTGGGCTGACGTCCTGTACACGTAATCAAAATATGTTGTCTTAATTATCGTAATAAGACACAGTATCAGCTTGTGTTTGAATTCACAGGGAATAATACTGCCTCAGATGTACACTGCCGCCGTGGCAAACATAGCCAACGTGGTGACAAACTACATCTTCCTTTACTGGCTTGATCTGGGTGTTAGGTATGTGTACTCACGCATCTCATTATAACACTAAATAAACTCTGAAATCAAATGACTGCACACACCGGTATCGCCTCGAATGTCTCACAGCGGATCTGCAGCAGCCAACACTCTGTCACAGGTTTACATCTGCGCTCTGCTGTTTGCTTACATTTGGTGGAAGAAGCTCCACGTAACAACATGGGGAGGTGAGGGATTACTATTCATGGTCTCCCCAGTGCTCGCAAACATGGCTTCATCCTGACTACATAAATGAGTGTCCTTCTCCCCCTGCAGGCTGGTCCGCAGAATCATTTCAGGAGTGGGGCTCCTACATGAAGCTGGCCATCCCCAGTACATTAATGACTTGTTTTGAGTGGTGGGTTTATGAGTTTGGGGGATTCTTTGCAGGTAATCTGCCTAATATAATGTTTATTTTAGCCCATTACCTTAGTGCAGGGGTGTCAAACTCATTTTAGTTCAGGGGCCACATACAGACCAATATGATCTCAAGCATAATAGCACACTTTACGTAACGACAATTCAAAGTGCAGTGCTTTCATCTGCTGCTCAGTTCTAGGTCTCAGTCTCCATGTCTCTTAAAATAGCATAACCTCTAGTGGAGAAATTAGGATCAGATGACAATATTATTGAAAACTTCCTGTTTGCCAGATTGGACCTTCTGGTGGGCCAGTTTTGGACGGAAGGTCCTATGTTTGACACCCCTGCCTTAATTCATGGGTTTAAAACTACACTATTTAAGCCTTTTGTTATGACAACTGCATTTGAATTTTGCCTGTGATGATCAGGAATGCTGAGTGAGGATGATCTGGCAGCACAACATGCTGTGATAATGGTGGCTTTCATAACCTACATGGTACGTATCATTAACTGCAAGTTACTGCACAAACATGTAGATGATTGAAACGTATCTTTAGCACCAGGAGCGACGGGAGCTGGTTTTCCATTGTCAGGGTTTGTTTTACTTTTCCCATTACCATTATGAATCCTTAGTTCCCTCTCGGCATTCAAGCTGCAGCATGTGCACGGGTGGGCAACGCTCTCGGTGCGGGAGACACCGCCAGGGCAATCCTCACCTGCAAGATGTCATTAGCTCTTGCAGGTCAGTTATAAACATGTTTTCTTGTTGCATCCTTTATTAATAATTGATAGATTTCGCATCTTCCTCTTTTCCAGCCAGCTTTGCCCTCGTTGAAGGCGTCGTGCTCGGCTCGACTAAAACAGTGATTGGCTTCATCTTCACCTCCGATGAGTGAGTCCGTTCTCGCGTTTGATTGAACTTCACGCTGGAGCTGTTGAGTGTAGAACTGCTGCCTGCAAAGACATGATCTTGATTATCATTTTAGGAAAATCATAGGTCTGGTCTCACGCCTGATGGATGCCTACTGTTTCCTGCAACTGTTCGACGGTCTTGTGGTGAGTCTGCGCGCCTTTACTATATCGGGGACAAATATATTAGCAGTATGACGCCAGAAGCAAGAGAAACGTGTCAATATTAAATTAGTTTTCTGCCTTTCAGTGTGTTTGCACAGGCATCTTCTTGGGTACTGGCAAACAGAAGATACCAGCTGTGGCTAATTTAATTGGATACTACTGCATAGGGCTTTCGCTGAGCGTCACTTTAATGTTTGTTGCAAAGCTGGGAGTCTTAGGTAAGTATTAGAAGTTGCCATATTTTGGCATTTTCAGAGCCATTCGAGACAAATGACTTGTGGCGAGGGAAGAGCAGGTTGTCACACGTGGGGCTGGCTGTGGCTTTAATAGACTAATCTGTCTCTTTCTCTGCAGGCTTTTGGCTCGGGCTGCTCATTTGCGTCGTCTTGCAATCCACCTTCTACATCATTGTCATCTTCAAGCTGAACTGGAAGAGAATGACAGAGGAGGTATGCTCCTGGCTAATCTAGCAATCAGTCTCGTGCAGGGCCTCAGCTGCTCATATATTGATGTAACCTGTCTCAATTTTGGGTGAAACAAATGTGGCGCGTAGCCGTGTGTGTAATCGTGTGCAGAAGGGCTGGAAGTTTTTTCCGTGTGCTCGCTTTCAGGCTGTGAAGCGAGCTCAGAAAAAGAGTCACCTGGCACGGTTGGGCAGATACGACACGACAGACGCTGTCCCTAACAACAGTGGTGGCTTTACAGCAAACAATGGAAACGTAAGTGGCCCGTTACTCTTCATGAATTTTGCTATGTTCATTTTCTGTGCAACACTAGCTGGCTGCCTCTGCCTGCTCTGATGAATAAAATATTTGCAAATATGGTTCTTTTTCCTTCAAGTCAGTGGATGGCTACATGTCTGTGAGCAGTGACAACACCGAGACACCGGGTGGACACGTGGTCCAGCAGCTGAAGGCGAGCCGTCTCTCCACCACCCAGCTCGTCCTCAGACGAGGCCTCACTATATTTGCAGCGGTTGCGCTCCTTGCAGTCGGAGCGAGTGTGCACTTCCTCGTGCCCCTCCCAGAGGTTCAGTCTGCAGAGGCCAACTCTACTGCGGACTGGATCAATACTACATATCTTCCTGATCAAATTTTCTCCACTGTGCTGGACTCAATAGAAGAGTCAGCATAACCTTGAGAGCGGTAATCAGAAAATCTTTGTCTTTTTCTTTGTCTTTCATTTTTTGCAGTTGATGTCATGGAAACATTGAATTTCGCTATCTTTGAGTGCCTCGGGACAGAACGGTGAAAGATTGGAAATATTCTGTTAAATAAGATCAGGTTTTAATAATTGAATGATGTGGCATGAATATTTGATTCAACTGACGCCAAATGAAATGAATTCAAGATTTGATCAGAGGCAGTTGGACTTTTCTTTTTGCTTTTCTTTTTTTTTTTGGTTGTCTACATTTCTTTAATGTGAACATGGAATAAAACGTAATAAATGTTCAACTGGAGTGAGGAATGTCTCCCCTGGCTCTTTCTTCTGTTTCCTCTTTCTTCATTTAATAAATGTGGCTCTTTACTGGTTGAAAATGTACTGACATTAGTGATAATGGGGCCAGAGTAGATTTTCTATTGTTCACTTATTATCGCCTTTTACCAGAAGATATTTGACAAAAATCTTTGGATTTCCTAAATATAACTTATTGAAGTACACTTTCTGTTATCATCAGTCTCCAAACTCAGAAATAAACTGTGTCATAACAGCCGAGGATGTTTATTGAAAAGGATGTGAGAGGCTGCGAGAGGTTAAATAATCACAGAATCTTCAACAAAGTCCATATTTTACGCTGGCGCTCTGTAAGTATTCTATCTTCGCAGCATCACAAACCTGACAATGTTACTTTTGGTGGATTCCCTTAATTCTACTTTAAATGTGTTTAATCACTAACATCAAGACATTCTTGCTTTCAAGTCGTCCGTCTCAGTCTTTGTTGTGATTGCAGTTTTTTTTCTTGTTCTCTCTCTATCTGTGTTGTTTCAGCTGGACTTGGCGGAGCCCCGGGGCAGCGAGATTTCCATCCTTTGTGGCATCCTGGAGCTCGGCTAAGATGAGTACGTGAGTCCAAAGAAGGACATTGTGGTGGAAGGACCTGCACCAGACTCTCAGACATGGACGTGTCCAGCGACAAGCTCTTTTGCTGCAGGCTGGTGCATCGCAATGTTCCCGTGGCCCACAGGGAGGAACTGTACCACATCCTGAGGATGACGGGGCCTTTGGTAAGCGTCGACGCTGTTCACGCGTCCTTTTCTGTCTGGGGCGAGCGTGCAGCGAGGTTACACTTGTTGGGAAGCAGACGTATACAAGAGAAGATTGATTACAGGCTTTCCCTGCCAAGGAAAAGGTTAAGGTGTCAGGAAAACAGACTTTCATGTGTGAGAAGTAGAAGCAGAAATCAATAGGTCTAAAACAGTGTTTGGCAGCCGAGCAGTTTCTCCAACCTGCCGCAGCACTGACACGGCGGTCGCTCATTTGTTAAAACGACTCGTGCTTAATGAAATATCACAACACCAAGGAGTCCTGCAACGATCTTGTGTTTACTTTTAATGTTTGCCGTTGCAGCTGCTCTCTCGAATCCTCAATTACCTGCTTCCGTTCGTGGTCACCATGTTCTGCGGGCGTCTGGGGAATGAAGTGATGGCTGGCTATGGATTGGCTTCTGCTGTAAGTGGTGGTCTGTGCTAATATGAGGAAAATCACAAGTGGGGATATAATTTCAAGGCAGCTGGTCAGAGGGAAAATGATACATTGCCTAAATCACCTGAATCATTTTCTCAAAATAACCTGGGAAGAACTCCTGATGATTCAGTGTTGCTTTTTTTTTTTTTACATATTACTTTAATTTCAGACCATCAATGTCACCACTGCAGCAACAGGATATGGTTTGGGACTGGCGTGTGACACTTTGGTGTCTCAGGTCTGGAAAACCTTATTGATATGCTATAAGGTAATGTGTTTTTGTCATCACCCTGTTCTCTAAAATGTTAATCATGTTGACAGACGTTCGGTGGTAAGAACCTGCTGCGGGTGGGAGTGATCCTTCAGCGAGGCATCATCATCCTGCTGTTGTTCTGTCTCCCCTGCTGGGGTCTCCTCATTAACGCCCAGGCCATCCTGCTATGTCTTGGTCAGGATCCAGAAGTGTCCAGGTAAGCGGCTGCACAAAATATAAAGTAATACCGCTGCTACCATTACCACCAGAAATGTGGGCAAGATTGAATGGAAATCAGAGATCATCCTCTAAGGAGTCACAAAGACCATCTCAGCATTAGAAGAGTTCTGGTCCCCACAGATTCACTGAGCAGATTCATAATATGCATGATCAGAGACCTGACCTCTACCAGTTATATCGATCCTGGTATTGATTTTTTTTATATATATTATTTAAAATCAATAGAAACTGTTTCAGGACACTGCGCCACCTGCATTTAAAAAATATTTCTTTTAAGCTGCCTCATTAGATTTCTAGGCTTCTAGGCTGCACAGCGCAACAAGCTGCTTAAGAACAAAAAAAGCTGACAGACACAAGCCTTTGGGTTTTTACAAAGTAGGCGAGATTAACTCGTTACATACAAATTAGGTAGAGCCAGAGAAACATTCATTCATTCTCTGAAGGCACAGAATAATAATCAATTACCACAAACTCCTGAGACTTAAGTTTGATCCGTCTGACTTCAGCCTCTACGAACCCGAGCAAGTTTCTTGGTAGTTCTGATGAGGGGAGGTAAATGGGATTTATTAGAGTAAATGTGAACTCAGCTGCATAGTTGATAAGAGCAGCAGGACGGTGTAACACATGTGAGAAGTTCAGGATAATAGGCGGAAAAACGTCCTTCATGATATTTGGTTCAATTCAGTTCACATCAATTTTCAAATATTTTTTTTTATTACTTTACTTTGTTAAATAGGAAATGCTTAAAAGTGGCTGTGGCACTTAAGGAGATTAAGCTGACCACAGCTCCTTCTTCTTCTTTTCAGGATTGCACAGCTGTATATTACAGCCTTCCTTCCTGCCGTTCCGGTGAGTCATGACTTTAATCTTTAATCGCCTTCATGCAAAATTTATGCACTGAATTCATAATTTTTTTTGTGACGAGGTGCTTCAATAAATTATAATTATTAAGGCTTAATCACCTTTCTCTATAGGCAATGTTCCTGCATAATCTTCAGGTGTCTTACCTGCAGAACCAGGTATGATTTCTCGATCCTAGTCTCGGTGATACCGGATATAGTTTTATTTCTGGTAATTTCATCAGCTTGTGTTTGTGTCCTCAGGAAATAATACTGCCACAAATGTACGCTGCCGCCGTGGCAAACATAGCCAACGTGGTGACGAACTGCGTCTTCCTTTACTGGCTGGATCTGGGTGTCAGGTGGGTGTACTCACACTTTTCTTAAATCTGACTAAAGCGTTTACACACACTGACATTAACGTGATTTTGTGTTCCAGCGGATCCGCAGCAGCCAACACTCTGTCTCAGGTTTACATCTGTGTTTTCCTGTTTGCTTACATTTGGTGGAAGAAGCTGCACGTAACAACGTGGGGAGGTGAGAAACACTCGAGCAGAGTTGTGACGGTATGATTTCAAGTTTTTCCCCTCTACATACGTAAGTGTCTCTCTCCCCCTGCAGGCTGGTCTGTAGAATCACTGCACGAGTGGGGCTCATACATGAAGCTGGCTATCCCCAGTACATTAATGAAATGCTTCGAGTGGTGGGTTTATGAGCTCGGGGGCTTTTTTGCAGGTAATCCAAACATCATCAGATGTTTTAAGCTCATGTTTGACCCAGCGTCCGAGGCCTGACCCTTTTCTCTTTCCTCTTTGCTTTGTGGTGATCAGGAATGCTGAGTGAGGACGAGCTGGCAGCGCAGCATGTTGTCATAATGGTGGCTTTCTTAACCTACATGGTACTGTGTGTATTAACTGCAAGTCACTGCATTCTCACTATTCCCCGATCCTATCCTATCCCACACTTTTTTCCAAAATGATGAATCCATACAGTTCCCTCTCGGCATCCAAGCTGCAGCATGCGCTCGGGTGGGGAACGCTCTCGGTGCAGGTGACACTGTGAGGGCAATCCTAACCAGCAAGGTGTCACTCACTCTTGCAGGTCAGTTAAAACCAACTCCTCCGTGGATTCTGTACCGTCTGAAACTATTCATAGCTCCTCTTTTCCAGCTAGCTTTGCAGTTGTTGAAGGTATTATACTTGCCTCAACTAAAACAGTGATCGGCTACATCTTCACCTCTGATGAGTGAGTCTGTGCGGCCGTACCCTCGCTTTTTAAATATCGCTGCTACACACACGCATAATGGAAAGGATGCGTGCAATCTTAATTATGAAACTTTATTTTTTAGGAAAATCATCACTCTGGTTTCTCACCTGATGAATCCATACTGTTTCCTTCAGTTCTTTGACGGTCTTGTGGTGAGACTTTCTTCTTATGAAGTTGAGCAAGTCTAACATGAAGTGTATAAAATGTTTATCTCTTCAGATGTTGCCGCATTCCCGGTGAGTGCATAAGAATTAGAGTTTTGTCTCTCTGCATCTTAGGGTGTGTGCACAGGCATCTTCCTGGGTACCGGCAAACAGAAGATACCAGCTGTGGCAAATCTCATCGGATACTACTGCATAGGGCTTTCACTCGGAGTCACTTTAATGTTTGTTGCAAAGCTGAGAGTTTTAGGTAACTGCTCAAAGTGACCTTTTTTGTAATTTTCTAAAAGCAGTTGAAGTGAAGCCCGCTGAGCACTTAACTGACTAATCTGTCTCTTTCTCCGCAGGCTTTTGGCTCGGGCTGCTGGTCTGCGTGATTTTGCAGTCCGCCTTCTACATCATTGTCATCTTCAATCTGAACTGGGAGAGAATGACAGAGGAGGTATGCTGCCCGGATAATCAGTGAAATAAAACAATCACACTAAAGCAGGGACTCAATTTGGATTTGAGATAATTAGTTACCGATGCGAAATTTCCTGATGGAGATATTCTCTACTTGTTAGGACAGGGACTAATAAGAGTTTTCTTATCTGCTTGTTTGCAGGCTGTGGAACGGGCTAAGAAAAACAATGAGGTGGCATTATTAAGCACAGCTGCCGTCTCAGACGCTTCGGGTAACAACACTGCAGACCAGACAGTGAGTACCCAGCTAAACAACAACAAATCTGAATATCCTATAAATTGCTGCCACTTAATTTAACATTAAATAAATGAAATTGTTCTCCTAGTTAGTGGATGGCTGCATGCCTGTGAGTACTGAATGCCATGATGGGGACACCGAGACACAGAGTGGACATGCGGTCCAGCGGCTGAAGGCAGACCGTCCCTCCACCACCCAGCTCATCCTCAGACGAGGCCTCATTATGTTTGCAGCAGTTGCACTCCTTGCTATCGGTGCAAGTGTGCACTTCCTTGTGCCCCTCCCAGAGGTCCTTTCGGCAAATGCCAACTCTACTACGGACTGGATCAATACTACATATCCGACAAATTTTCTCCAATGAAGAGCCAGAGTGATAACCACACATTTTCTGTTTATTATTTTAGCACAGATGTTGTCAGATGTCTCTCCTGTTAGACACTCTTTGACAGAATGTGGTTGTGAACTCAGCCCTCGTGGATTGACTGGAAAATCTCGTGGACAATCATTTGATCATTTGGTCACAAATCATAGACTCTTTCACTTCTGCAATCACTTTCAACTCATGTGCACTCGTGCCTCTCGACTGCCCTGCTTTGAGATCCTGCAGTGCAAACACCTGCGTCATACTTAGCACTGGTGGCTAAAGAGTTATACCACTGATTAAGACTTTTCTTATGTTCATGTAACCAAATTCGTGATCACTAGGTTCAAAATGATTCCACTCGCCAAGATGAATAACATGACAGCCAGAGTGAGGCCCCTACGTAGAACCAGGGACCTGTGAGAGAGCTGGTTGTTGACTGGTTCTATTACAAATGTCTCCTCAGCTTTGACCAGGTCAGTGGCATCTGTTTGGGCCTCTGGGCAAACTGGATCATCTGGTTGAGGGAAAAAGAACATAAATATGTAAATGACAAACATTTGGGGGACTTGAAAAGGTTCAATGTGATGTTTTTTGTGAAGAAAATACGTTTTGTGCATTAATGGTCCTATAAATAAAAAGTATATCAATCTCTAAAGTGGGGGTTGACAGACTAGTCGACTATTTGATTACTCAACTTCCCTGCTGCGTCATGATGCTTTAAGTCATCACCGATCATGTGACAATAACAACATGGAAGAAGACAGAGGAGGAGCACATCGGGTCGTTGCAGCAAACTAGCAGCGGTTCATCAAGCGTGTGGAAATACTTCACTAAAGATGCGACTGTGACTACTGCAAGTACAACTACCACGCTGGCAACGCAACGGTCCTAATCCTCTCAACAACACTCACTTAATCATTTCACCAAATGTACTGTGGTAACGGGGAGAAGGATTAGACCTTAGGCATTTAGCTGCTGTACACGGAAAATGCTTCAGAGAAATGCCACTTTTTTTTTACACCCGGCTACATTACATTATATTACAAATGCTCATGTCTTTGTCAAAATGCGGTTTGTGGTTTGTCAAAATGTTTTTTTCTGTCTTTGTCTTGTGACTTCCTGTTTTATTTTGAAAAGAAATTCTCCTCTCGTCTCAGGTCACTTGCCCTTCCCTCCTGTGTCAGAGGTGTGTCTTCCCTGATTGCTAATTGTTTCCACTTGTTCCCCACTTCCCATGTGTGTATATATTGTCTGCGTCTTCCCTTGTCCTGTGCCAGAGTGTTTTGTCTGTCTGTCATGTTATCACTCAAGCCTTTCACGCCCATGATTTGTCTCAGCATTGCACCTCGAATTCTTGCCTGTTTTTAACTTTGTACTTTATCTCAAGAGATTCACTGGAGTGGATTTTCTTTGGAGAGCTTTTTGACCGAGTATTTTTGTTTGCCTTTTGCCTAGCTGGTTTTTCTCCATCAAGAGCCATTTTTTGTTTTTCAGTCTGTATCTCTCTCTGCGTCTGATTTCTTTTCTGTGTCCCGACCTGACAGTCTTTATGTTCACTTCTGTTGTGTTCTATTAGTTGACATCGTTGGCGCGGTTGTAGAGCATGTTTTTTTGTCCTTGATGTCAGTGAATGCACCATGCGAGCGACGTTAGGGTAGAGATGAGGGTTTGCTGAGCTAGAGCTGCATTACCTCTACTGAGTCAGTAAGAGGCTTTCTACTTTACATCCTGAAAAACCTCACTGTAGTAAACATTGTTGGAAAGTAATTTAGGAAAAAATGGTAATTGCACAACAAATCTGGGGATGTTTGTCAGGAAGGCTGATTATTATTAGGGAATCAAGGACGGCAAGCAGAATAATAAATGAAAGTCTGAATATTTGGAATGAAAGATGTGGGAATATTAAATGACATCTGATAATTGTACAAACAGTGAATTCTGCACACTAGAATGGTGATGGTTGGTTTTAGCGATGTCACAGTGGTTCTTAATAATCTTATTATTATATTGTTCCTAATAGGAAATTCTTTTCATTTTATGGCTTGTCTGTCTCTCGGTTGTGGTGTTTCTGGCAGTGCAACAAAATTATAAAAATGAGGAATTATCATATGCTATTAGACATTTGTCATAATAATTATTTATGAAGTAAAAATGTGTTTGACCTTGACTTTTGATCCCCAAAATGAAATGTGTCACGTTAGCTTTTAACTCTGCGCTTCCACTGTAGAAATTTGGCAAAATGAGAAGCTGTGTAGTCTTTGTCAAGAATGATTTAACTTACTTGAAATGCAAACACGAGCATTTTCCAATACAAATTTTGAGCGTCATTAATGTTCACAGACTTCCATCCCTTACATTCAAACTTTCAATCAATGTCTCTCTCGATTGCGTTAGCGTGGGTTCAAGGTGCTGAGGAAGAAATCACTATAAACTAAAAAATGTTTTTCTTCTCTTGCACCATAAAATGCCTTGCTGTGCAATCTCTCTTACCTGTGCCTGCAGAGCTCCCACAGACTCCCGCTCTGATCTGAGCCTGGAAGCAAAAAAAAAACAAATCTGTGAATCTATTTATTCGTAAAGCAGCAGCTTTAGGCCATTTGAACTGGGAGCTTTACGGCCAAACACCAACCTCTTCTGTAACTTTCTTCCAGTTCATTCTCAAGAGATAGAAAATCAGGAAGGTGCACTGCAGTGACACGCAGGTAAACAAGCCTGTCCACAAACCTGAGGAAAATAAAAAAGTTTGGTTTTGAGGGCAGGGAGCAGATGCTGATGACGTGATGGAATTCAAAGTAAAAAACAAACAAACAAAAAAAATTGTTTTGGACAACACTTTAAACACCAGTTAGGTAAGGATGTGGCAAAAACAACTAAAAGCTAAAACCTCTGCTGTAATTCTTACCCTTGATTCCTAATTTGGCTGCAAACATCAGTGGCACTCCAATAGGAAACCCAATACCATAATATCCCACAATGTTGCAGAGAGCTCCGACTCTCTGTTTACCTGCTCCTCTTATGATGCCACTCGAAGCAGCCTTGTCACGGGAATAAGAACACGGACGTGGTTAGCCAAAAACTGCAGCATGGTATGTTTTGAAAACGTAATTATATATGATCACGTCACGAAATGTTGTTTGGACACAGTGGAAGAGATGCTTACGGATGTTGCATCTATGAGGATGAACGGAGCGTAGAAAGTTATAACATCAGTGACTCTTTCCCTGATTTGTCTGAAAGAGGAGACGACATATTGTATTAAAGTAAAGACTAGCAAAGATGTAAAAACAAAAAATTATGCATGGAACGTCAATTCCACTACCACTGACAGAAGCGGACGAGTCAATTGCTATTACTTTAAGGAACACTACATGATGTAACCCAGTGAAACAGACTCACTCATCTACCATAAGTTAATATGTATGAGAATTCGTAAGAAAAGTTAACATATTTGTGTGTGACAGCTTGATCTCTATAGGGCTGTGGGGGGGGTGCAGCCTATCACAGCTGTCATCGGGCATAAGGCGCGTTTAGGTAATGAGTAACATAATGGTTGAAAGTTCATTTAGTTATTGTTCCTGCACTCTGTATGTGCTGCTAACAAGAGATGTGGTTGCAAAAGCACATGTTACACACACGTGCTTAACACATGTTAAGCACATGATACTCACTCGTCATACGTAAATATATACGAGATGTGATCCTTCAGACTTCCAATGAGAACTGCCAAACATACAGACACTGACCCTGTGATAGAGAGTGACACATTTACACATATTGGTATTTCCCACAACAGCATGACGCATACGGAGCGACCACTTTGTGTTCCAGTGCACGTCGCAAGCAAACAACAAGGGGAAGCGAGAATATTCACCTCGTGCTCACACGGTCACAAGGCCTCTTATGAAATCTTTAAACTACTCCTACACTAATTGCTTCAGTCAAAATGTAATTGTAATCACTATTACAATGCAAATGTGTTAAATAAATACTGACCTGCACAGAACATCGTCAGCTTAGCAGACAGCTTGGCCTGCTCTGTGTCTCCGGCTCCCAAAGCATTTCCAACTCTAACGCTGCCCCCTATGCTGAAACCCATGGGAAACTAACAACGAAAACAAAAAAATACTACATCAACATGCTGTTACACTCCGTGTATAAACAGGTGAGAGATCGCTTTGCATTCAGCGCTCACCATGTAAGCAATATTTGCCAGTTGGAACACGACCGACTGAGCTCCAAGTTCCACCTCACTTATGAGTCCTGTCGGTGACGGGCAGCTGTTAGACTTCAAGCAACAAAAATAAACATGTGGCCTGTGATGTTCATTATGTACCTGCCAGAAAACCACCAATCTCGTATGTCCACCACTCAACACACATCATGACCATGCTGGGGATGGCCAGGCTGATGTATGAGCCCCAGTCCTGGAGGCATTCTTTAGACCAGCCTGTGGAGGGCGAGGTGCATTTTTGAAAGTATATTAGAAATAAAATACATGGTTACACCATCACACAAAAAATAATTACATCAGTAAATCACTTTGTCAGTCTATCAGTCGCCTGCCTGTCAAACAGAACAACGGGTCTAAATGAGTTTGCAGTAACACTATTGCTGTCCTAACATGTTCTTGTTGCCTGTCCACCTGTCATGACCTATTGCCTATTGGTTTTATCATTGACCTTTGGACTCTTTACAACTCTGTTGCTATACCAACCTCCTTAAGCATCTGTATTTGACTTCATCCTGACTGAGATTTCTGTAACTAAAGGTCTCATAAATGTAGCCTCCTGTAGGCCTACGTTTTTAATTTCTTCCAGGTATTAGGGATTAGTAGAACCTAAGATGTATAAAAACCAAGCACCATCTTTGAAAAGGAAGTCGCAGTTTAAAAAAAAATGATGTCCTCATATGTGGACGCTGGGATTATTACATTATTTATATTATAATAACTTCACCCAATGTGTGACAAAATATAATACAGTTTATTTTAACAAAGACAGTACAATTAAGCCCTAACAAGGACGACAAGTTTAAATGAAGCAGAATAAGCTGTGATAACAATTTAACGTCCCCATATGAGGACGTGGGGTCTCAGGAGGTTAATACTATAGAACATTTCCAGTCGCCTCCTGAACTACAGCTTGATTTTCTCATTCATTATAAGTCATAATTTATAACCCATCCTGAGGGAAAACACTGGCACCTCTGCTTTTATTAATGATCACTATCTTCCAATGCAAATGTTGCGTGCTCACCTCCCCAAGTAGCCTTATGAAGACCCTTCCACCAGATATAAGCAAAGAGAATTCCCGCCAAGGCGAACTGGGATATGGCGTTGGCAATAGCGGAGCCTCTGTGAAGCACATTTTATCGTGTGATGTTGGTTCGATGACGTTATCGCAGTGACATCAATAAAGAAGGTGTGCAATCCAGTAAAACATACTCACGCTACTCCCAGATTAACTGCGTAGAGAACGATGTAGTTGATGAGGGCGTTAAAAAGATTGACCACGAGGCCTGTAATTACCTGTGGCCATATGATGCCCTAAAATAAATGAGTAGCACAGCACTTTTAGACACAGTCTAAATGAAAACCCACAGGTGTTATGTGCTTATGTTTTATTATTTTTTTTTTTTGTTAGCATAAAGAAGACTAATTAAACACTGTATCTTTTTTTTATGAAATAAGCTGTATATATGAAAGTATCATTAAGCATTTCATTACAGATTTATTTTTACATCCGTGACATGGCAGAGCTGAGGGAGCTCTGACCTTCTCACTATCTGAATCTGGACAATATCAGTAATTTAGCACTTTAACCAAAAAGCCTGGAGGCTCAATAGAACTAGAACTGTCTTGTAATCATACTGCATTACTTCAACTCATCAGGGGAAACAGGGATAGGTCATCAACCTACCTGACTTTGCAGATATCTTGTCTCTAATGAATACATGAATGTAGCCTGTAACAACACAACAGAGGAAGGTCATTGTTGGAAACATTTTTTTTTTTTTTTTTTTTTTTGGAAAGGTTAATTTCTACTCAGGGGAGAGGGCGCTGTCACTTCTTGGGCAGGTGGTCTGCCTTGACTTAAATGCCACACATGAGCATCTTCATACAAGATATATACCTCAGTCAATACACTGGCAACTTGTTTGTTATTAGTGGGGGGCTTTTGGGTCCAGTGGATTGATGGGAGGAGTCTCTGTGGATCAGGCTTGTTCTAGTGAATCCCACAGATACTTGATCAGTTTGGTATGTAGTGAATTTGGAGGCCAGGTCAACACTTGGTGCTATTCTCTTGTCATTGCTACGGGGTGGGAGTGGCTGGTCTGGTCTAGGTGGGTGCTACATGTCTAAGTAACATCCACGTGAATGCCAGGTTCAAATATTTCCCAGCAGAATGGTTACATTGTCGCAAGATGGTCGGTGTCATTTACTTCTCCTATCAGTGGTTTTAATGTTGTGGCAGACTGGTGTATGTTCTAGCTGTGTACAGCACGGCAAGACACAGATCATCAGAATAATAGCATCTCTCTCTCCACACTACTAACCAGTGACACGTCTCATTGTATTTTCTAGTCATTTGGTGTTGATCCCGTCTTTTTTTTTTGTGTAAATAAATGAGTTTAACTGGTCTTTATTCTCTTGTTTGTTGTGGATTGTGAGATCAAGTTAATCTCTTTGGTTAAATTCTAATTCTCTAATAACAGACGTGACATGTTTTTCATATAGTTGTGTCGTGTATACGAGGAGCATCTTCTTACTGTCTGTGGTTATGACAATGATGGAAACTTTTGGAAGGCAGTCAGGAAAGTGTTCAATATTTACCCGTAGGTAAAGTTAACCAGTACACAGGTCTCGTCTAATGAGAGTAGCAATAAGTTACGGATACTCACGGGAAGCGCAGGCATAAAAATCTTCACGTATAGTTGAGAAAGCCTACACAGAGATTTTCCAATCAGAATTAATGAGAATTATGAGAAAACAACGGGAAGGAAAGTGGACTTTCTGGAAGCTGACCTGGCCACTTCTGGTTCTTGCCTGACAAGCAACAGGATGGGCTCTGTGTTGATGAGGATCGCCCAGCAGGGGAAACATGCCAGCAGCAAAATAAGGATGGCCCGCTGCATAATGACACCAACTTTGAGGAGGTTACGGCTCCCAAAAGTCTAAAAAATGTGTGGAAACTTGTTATCCTTTACAAATTCTATATGGCTGTATGAATTACACGTGATGATGAATTCTGTGTGGGAGTCATACCTGAGAAATAAGAGTATCACAGGCTGAAGCCAAACCTGAGCCAATAGATATACCTGTTACATTAACAACCTGAGAATAAAACAAAAGAAAAAAGAAAAAAACACAGACAGATTAGAATTTATTTTTATGTTTTACAGTTCTGTGGGTGTTGAATATGTCCATGTGGGGATGTTATTGTACTCACTGCTATGGCTAAAGACACTCCGGCCAGTTCAGTCTTCCCTAAATGTCCACAGAAAATAGTACTGACCAGACCCACAGAGAAAACCATGAGCTGGGCCATTATCTGGTGAGACAAAAGGCAGGAAGCAATGATATGTAACTGGGGTAACAAATCAGTGTGTAGCTTTTCAAAGGCAAAGAAGGGACATGATTGGGGGTCTCAGGATCCCATTAGGGGGGCCCAAGTTTTCAATGACAGTAGAAGACCAATGTTCAAAATTTAAAGAAGTTGTTGAACTTGTACTGGTATCAAATATTCTATTTTTTATTTGTCCTTTTTTTGAAGGTATTCGTTAAACATTAATTAATTAAACACAGCAGTGGGTCTAGCTCTCATTCTTGCTCCGGGTCCCATTAACTAATTAGTTAATTGATACCAATCCAAAGTAATAACACCAGTAACTAAATGGTGATATTCCTTATTATATAACTGATTGATGAGTATTGGTTGGACGCTGACAGTCCATTGGACTTACCACTGGTCCAGAAAGTTTTGACAGCTCTTTAATTTCGCTTTTGAAGCCAACGGGGACCAACATGCGGATCCGCTTTACTACAAAATGATCTCTCCACGAGGAGGCTTGTGGCCTCTGTTCGCTGCTCTCCATGATCCAGTGGTATTGTTGTGTCTCTGTTCACGGGTGAAAGTAGTCAGGTCAATGATCTCTGTCACTCTGTGGGCGGTGGCGACGGCGAAATCAGTCTTAAACCTGCGCTCATTCATATGAATCACGTGAACGCGGCGTGAGTCACTTCACTTCCTGAGTGACTCACACCGTGAAGTGAAATATTGATAGATATTTAAGTATTTGCTCTTGAGTTTTTTTTTATTATTAATATTATTGTTGTTGTTTTTTTTTTTTTTATTTTTTTTGTCGTTTGTTTGGTTTGGTTTGGTTTGGTTTGGTTTGGCTTTCTTTTCCCTTTTTTTTTATTTTTTATTTATTTTATTTTTTTATTATTAAGTCGAGCTTTTTTCTGCCGGTAGGCGAGAAGATACTCGTAGCCATTAAACTGAAAAATATCAAAATACTGTACAAAGGGACAGTTCTTATTGTTCGTGTAATTACTATTTCTACAATGATTACTACTACTACTAATACTACTACTAATACTAATAATAATAATAATAATAATAATAATAATATGAATAATATGAATAATAACATAAGAAGAAGCAAAAGTAAAAGTAGTTTACCCTTAAGTTATGCAAACATCCGCATTGAAACACTTTCATAATGTAAAATCCTGAATGTTCATTTTCTTTCTTTCTTTCTTTCTTTCTTTCTTTCTTTCTTTCTTTCTTTCTTTCTTTCTTTCTTTCTTCCCATTTATTAAAGACAGCTCTAGGAACGTACTGATAAAACAGTCCATTTTCCAGCAGGTGTTGTATTGTAGTATTGTAGTCTACCAACAGGTGGAGCCATTCCCCTGTTAATTGACCAGACTCTCACAGCTATTTAATGAGCTGTGTCACAAAGCATTTCATGGTTTTCCTGCAAAATAGATTACTTTGCAAGTTGTTGTTGTTTGTCTGTTTATTTGTTTTAACCATGAAATGGAAACTGATTATGAATTAAAAACACAGATTTCAATTCCAACCCATAGATCAATTTATGGCTATTTAGATTTTTCATTGCTTATTTGTGAAGTCAATTTATATTTAGACCTAATCATGTATTATATTATTATTATTTAGAATTTATATTTGTACAGTAAACTTAAGAAAGATGTAAGGACGATATGCTTTTCTTATACCCCTAATCTGAGAAATGACAGGTTTAAAGAAACAACCCCTTTCTTAATGGAAAATTCTTGTGTCTTCTTGTGTTATTTCATTATTTTCTATAGTCAAAATTGTATTTTTTTATTTAGGCTTTTTTTTTAAGTAGAACTTTGTATAACTTCATCAAAAGGGAAGAGTAAATGTTGGTGCCTTTAAAGTAAAGTGCTGTAAGAGGACACAATTTCGTCCTAAAATGTACAACATAAATGTGCACAGACGTTTGAGACCTATGACCAGATATATTTATTCATCCGATCATTAAAACAATCAAAAAGATCTCTTCTGCGTAGCCTCAAAGAGTACGACTGCTCTTGTTAGTTGCACTGAAGAACATCAGCACCAGGTGACGTTATTCCATTGCTCTGAAGGAAAGGTATAATCAGTTAAGGAAACTTTAGGACGGAGCAGTATCATCTTTTGCCACCAACATGTCTGATCTTTGTTTTAACATGCATGGAAAAAGCAGGCATGGTTGAATCAGCCCTAACCGTAAATGTCAGCCCGAGGCTCACTTGACCTCGCCGTTTCATCATAACAGTCGCGTGGAGAAGTTCAGAGAGACGGACACAATGGTAGGGTTGTGTTGCCTCAACCCCTTATTACACCTAAAAATGCCCTTTTTGCGAGTCAAGCAGTGCAAAGAACACATGAACTGTGGTCACGGAGCCCGATGAGTCACCCTTCGCCCTGTGTTTGAGCACATGTGTGTGGTACCCACAACACAAGCATCTAACAGAGGAATGTTTCCAAAGGTGATGAGCTGTGGCCGTCTTGGGGTATAGGAGGTAAAATGCTTCCCTGAGAAGGAACAGAGAGCACCGCTAAACATGAAATGACTCTAAAAATGACATCTGATTCGGATAACGCATCTCTCATATAAACAGCGCTCCCAACTCCAGTGACCGTAACCGGACACTGGATACTATTTGACACATGTGCAAATTAACCTGTTAATGGAGCCTCAGCTCTAAATGAACTGTCTAATCTAATACATAGCCTTATTTTTAACATGTCACAACATGGCCTGGTGTTTTCAGAGTAGCAAATTGCCTAATTATAAGTGAATGTGCACCGTTTAAGCACAATATCAACACAAATAATGAAGATCTTGGCACTGGATATAATCATAAAAATCACCTGTCTGCAGTCCCCTCTGGTTTTAGTAGATATTTTTAGTAGGATATCTTTCTCATCCTCAAAAGTACAGCTACAGGACGTCAAATTACGTATTTCACGCTGAAAGTTTACTGAAGTGGGAACTTTCTTCTAACTCTTTCAAACTCACAGTGTTCTGTTTGGTTATTACAATATTGCTGTTATTTGACAAAATCAGTCAACAAGCCTTAATGCTGTAATGCTGAGTTAAATGTTATAACATGTCAATGATTAGCAGGTATAATATTTAACACCTTCACCATGTTTAGTTAGGGTGTTAGCATGTTTAACATTATCTATTGGCACTAAGTATTGGCGTCGGATGGAACTACCAAACAAGTTAATGGCCATCGCAATTAGTACCTTTCATCCAGAGAGGTGGCATTCCAGCATTTAGTGTCTGTTAAGACATTTCCATCTGGACCAAAGTGTCATTTTCAGGCAATAAAAGTGTAATGATTTACATATAATTCCACTCAGGAAATTAATATGAAAGCACTATTAGTTTAGCCTGTGTGCCTGTGTGATTGTACTTTGGCCTAAACAGTGCAAAGAAAGGCCCTCTGTCCTCTTGTGGATCTTTTAACTTTTGGCCTGACTCATGTCTACAGCTTAATTGGATACTCCGATTGCTAACTGAAACCATCTCCACACACAGGTCTTTATGCACCAGGAAGGATTGATGGTATCAGACAGGCAGCATATTGTGCCCGTGTGTAACTGAGACAGAAGAGGTGGAAGGCCAGCGTGGTTTTAAAAAGTCTTCCCATGCACAAAATACTCTCGGATGCGACAGGTGGACGGAGCCGCGCAAGTCATTTATTAAGCTCGCTGCTTGCTTACTCTGCAACCAGAAAGCACAGTTCGCAACGAGTTAACAGAAATGCGTTTGTGGGTTCACCAGAGGTCTCGTGTGTGCAAAAAAGAAGTGCTAGCACGTTCAGTTTCCTACTTGAGCTTTACATGTATATATAGCCAATAATGCAGGCTATGATATGTGAGAATGTGTTCCAATTGGATAATGAGTGGGTGGCGCAGAGGCAGTAAAGGGAGAGAAAGGCACTGTAATTACATAAGCTCTTTTTCCACATAGGGACCCGAGATCATAGTGATCTGAGCTGCTCTGTGCACCCAACCGCTTGTTAACCAACGACCATCTAACATTTTAATTGTGTGTGAGAAATGAGGTCAGGACTTTGATGTCAGCCCTCCATTTCTTACTCTACCTTTGCTAGCATGTTTCCCACTGCCGCACCACACCACCGACATGGTGCGGTAACGCCTGACAACTGAGGACGAGTTTCTGTCATGTCTGTGAAGCATAAATCCCCTCTTGGTGATAGCTACTCATTTGGGTGTAATGGTAATTCTCTGGCGTCTGTAAAATGAGACATGTGAGCTCATGACGTTTGTGACGCAAGACACACGTCGGACGCTATCGCTGCCTTGACCCTGAGGTTCACGCTAGGTCTCCCAGGAGGACAATGACACAGAACCTTTGCCTACATGTGATGGGTGTGGCCTCTTAGTCCGGGATTACTGTGGCTCTGCACACTGTGTTTACGGGATAATATCGGCTTTACGCACGAGACAAGAGGTCACTTAGCAGGAAGCAGGGAAACACATGTGCACTTTAAAACTGAGGTAACAGTCATGCGGACTTGAAACAGAGACAGATGATGATGGTGATGGTGATGATGAAAGTCGGATTATCTTGTTTTGGATGACAATGAGGGAGGACAATAGTGTTTTCACACATGAGCATTCTTTACTGTAAAGCCTTCAAATTGCTTAAAAGCCTGTGGTGTGTGTGGAAATCTTATTCTAAAATCAGTGGATTCCGTTTTAAAACCTTGTGCTTTAGTAGAATTAAAAAAAACAAAAACAAAACAACCTTGTGTGCCTCACTTAAACTGACCACATCATTCCTGTTCATAGTCGATAAAGAAAGAAACATGAACATCCCGGTAATAAAAGTCAGGTTTTTATTTTTATATCATGTGCAAAAGTATTTGAATTGGGGAAAAAACATATACATGTATATACAGTGATTATTAAATACCACTTTATTGCAATTTTTTAGAATCTATTATTGCAGAGAGACACTTCAGTATGTCAGGACAGAAATCAATGACTGAAATACTGAAGATGTGTTTACAGTACATACGGTCTGAACGTGGCACATACGCTCTCCTCACTTCTGTTATGACGGCTGGTTTCAAAGTCCAGCTGACGCTAGACGTATGACACTATAGGTAGGGGTCAGTTTGGATAAAAGGAACAGGGCTAGAGTTCATGTTTACTTATGGTCGAGTCAGTGGTCCATAGATATGCTCTTGCAACAAAACAGTAGCGGTGATAAAAAAAAATTCTAAATTGCTTAAGTAGCAAAACCACAATGTAAAAATGATCCAGCTTTATTCTTATATTCAATAATAAACTTAAATAAAAATACAGATTTTGACACAAAAACATTCTCAGTAGTAGAAGTGCTCCTTGTCAGTGTTTTTCTATTACATGCAATGTCACTGGCTTATCGTTGCCAATGCATTAAGTGGGATTTTATTTTTATCTGGCCAGGGGTGCAGCATCATGCATTCATTGTATTTAAAAAAAAAAAAAAAAAAAAAATTATAAAATTCTTTCAGTGTAAAATGTTAACAAGAAAACTGAATGTAGACATATAAGATAATACAAAGGGGACATTATGTCCCTGTGATATGTAGTGCATGAAAGCAGATGTGACATAAAACCTCAAGTAAAGCACCTCAAAAATGTAGTTTAGTTACATTCTTAAATTATACAGTACAGCCTTTTGCTATTAACATGTGGCTACTACACAAAAACGTCTTTAATTAACTCTATGAGCTGCACTTCCTTTGAGTTCCTTTGATAACAAATATAGTTGTACTGAATGTTCTCTAGAGTCTCTTTAATTTTACAAATGTTGATGTACCAGTGTGTATAAAGGGCTTTCTTCATTACTAACTACATTATATTACAGAACAGATTTCATCCAACCACTCTTCCTCCCTAACATATTCGTCGCCACTTCCTTTCACAAGCGGGCATGAGGCCCGTGCGCTCGCAGCATCTGGACACATGTGGTTCTGGTTCTGCGCTTTGACCACTCTAACCATATGTCTTTGTCTGGCACCTATGCATAGGGAGGGCAGGCTAGTTCATCCTGTGGCAGAATGAGGCTCACACCCCGGTGGTGTTGGCCCAGGCAGGGAAGGAGTCCAGGTGAAACATGGCCCTGCCCCAGCTGTTGATGGCCAGCGTGATGCAAAGGATGCCTATGATGTTCATGACTAAACCCGTCTTGGCCTGATGGAGGAGAAAAACGCAGGGGTTTTTAAAACAGCAGCATTCAGCATTTTGGTAACACGTGTTCATTTTGCTTCTCAATCCAGTCGTAAAAATATGCACAAATTGCTTCTTTTTTCAAATGCATCTGTAATCATCAGGTTCAAGTTACACCTTAGCGACAGTGGCTACGGGTTCTGCAGTCCTTACAGTGTAAAAGTGGTCTTGAAATCACAGCACAGCACGTTCAACATGTCATTTCCAAAGTAAATACAACAATCTGCTATCATACTCACCATGTCAGCAACCTTGAGGTACCCGTAGGAGAAGACTATCGCGTTGGGAGGGGTCGCCACAGGCAGCATGAAGGCAAACGAGGCACTCAGGGTACAAGGCACCATGACGTACAGCGGATTCATTCCAATGGATTGAGACTGCAATAATTGCACAGAGGCAGAGCTGAACAAAGCCGTGATCACAAAATCCTCCGCTCCTCCATCTGGCTATTTTTCTGCAACCGTAATCACAGACTCATAACTCAGGATGAAATGCGTGCAACTCTGAGCGAAGTGCAAACTCTCATTAGGTGGGTGTAATTAAGATGTAATTCCTGCAGGCCTGGCGCTGAGTCATGATATCTAAAATAGAAAAGCACTACAGATGTCGCGATAATGGCAGACTACGGCGATGCATAAAACATCACTCTGTGGAATTTGCCTCTGAATTACATATCCTGCAGCACAGTAGCTTACAAGTGCAGCACAGTAATTTCTGGTTCTCAAAATACACAAAGGGTGAAAAGATTTAAACGACACAGTTGGCCTTCTTTAACCTGGAGGCTGTAGATCAGGTTGCCACGATGACAGTGCTTTGTCTTGTCAAGAGGTTCTTGTTTAATTTCAGTGCTAAATACTCACTTGACAGGTCGACACACAATGTGGGATGCCACAAACCACTACTGGCACCGAGTGTCATCTCCTTTCCTTATAGCTACATAAATCTGAACTTTTCCCCCCTTCCATTTTCTTCCCGTCTCTGTTTTTACACAGTGGCTGATCACTCTTTTGCATCTGCTTTGTTTTCTCCTCAATAGATGATCAGTCTGAATACCCCGGCCAGGCTCTGTCTTTCGCAACACGTCTTTGGTATTGAGCCCCTACCAGCGGGCACTAGAGAGAATACCAAAGACCGGCGGGCACAGTAATGCTATTCTTCTGCAGCAGCAGGGAGGGCAGTGTTACATGGCACTGGGCTCAAGTGGTGGGTTTGGCAAGTTATTAATGGGAGGAGGGGCCCACGGTAGGGGATCAAACATATTCAGCCTGAATGACCAACTAGATGGGTAAATGGGCCAGCTCTCTGTGGGAGTAGTTTAAATGCTGCACTCCAATTGGGGAAATCAGATAAAAAAGGAATGACACTAGTTAGCACGTGATCTCAAATTTCTCTCCTGTGGGCTGAGATTGCTCTGTTGCGAACAAAATTCCAGCCTCTCTCTTACCATTGAGGCTAAGACAGGTAGGAAGAGCGTCGCCGTGGCCACGTTGCTGGTGCACTCTGTGAAAACAGCAATCAGTAGGCACAAGATGACAGCAATTCCCCAGGGAGGGATGTTTTGCAGGGGAGTCATCTGATCTCCCATCCACTTGGAGAGTCCTGACACCTAAACAGATTAGGAGAATAAACTGTCAAGCTGATGTAATGAGAAATAATTAAAAGTGGTAAAAGCGCTTTTTTTTCCCTCCTGTTAATCCCAAGAATCCTATGGCTGCTCATTGTCAGACATCATTGTTCTTTCAGCATTTCAACTGTCTCTGCCACTTACTTCACTGCCCTTTGCCAGAGCAAAACCTCCTCCAAGAAGAAGCACAATGCCCCAGGGTAACTTCTTTTGGGCAATTTTCCAGGTGAGGAGACGTGGCGTTGGGCCCGCAGGTCGATGAGGCGCTACAGATCCCATAAATTGCACATTAGAACCAAATCATTACCTAGTCAGCTCCTGTCGGAACTTCAGATTTACAGTAGATGTGGGACACATGGTAGTTCAGAAGGACGGCCCACCTGTGTCATAACTATGTCTCCTCCATGAACAGAAACGCGGGGGTTCGGAGGGGAGAACGAAGAGGAGGATGGCGACAAAGATGGCGACCGTGGCGTCTGTCACAAACCTGAGGTGTGATAAAGAAAGACCAGGTCATTTAGAATGTTCTATAATTGGATTTGTGCAGGAGTTCAGGTTTGTCGCACAACTTGCAACATAAAAACAAAAAAGTGCATACGTACTCTGCTTGGGAGTTGAAGATATGGGTCGCCCATCCTTCAACAAAGCCCGGGTCCCTAGTGAACCACAGCACCACCAGCAAAGTGAAGAGACCCAGGACGCTTATCTCTCCAAAGGACATGGACCCCAGCAGGCGATGCTGCTCACGGATCACGTTATAAGCAGCAATGTCCTTCTCCGTCTTCACTGCCCCGCAGCCCCATGTCTTCTTAATGCTAAAAGGATCACAGGGGGAAACAAAGATCTCTATCTGCGCCACCTCTACACCCAATCACACTGCAGATGTGGTATAAAAAGAAAAAAAAAATTCTGGAGGCTGATTCAAGTCTCTGTCACTGTAATTAGGCTTTAACCATCACCAAACTCACTTGAATCCCATGAAGACAAACTGCAGCCAAAGCCAGGCCAGTGTGAGCATGAGGATCATGTTCGGGAAAGCGAAGCCAAACCAGGAGGCAAAGTTAATCACGTCCCCGTTTTCAGGAAACAGTCTAGTAAAAACAACAACAAGACAGTGAAATATATTAATTAGCACAGTTGTAAAATCATGGAGTGCTACTTGAGAAGGAAACACTCACTGATTCATTTGGCCCTTGAGCACCAGATTTGGACCAGTTCCTGTCAGAGTGGCAGTGCCTCCGATGCTGGCAGCGTAACAAACACACAGGGTCATCCCTTTGCACATTTTCCGCCTTTCTATTGCCTCCTTGTGCCGGGCTGCTTCCGTTGTGGCATCTAAGAAAGTCACCACCACCGGGCCTTCCCACAAAAGAATGAAAAGAGCTAGTGTCAACAAGGCGGCAGCGCTTCACATTTTCTTTTTTCTTGGCAAAAAAAAAAGGATATAACATCGTGCTTGGAGTTGACCAGCGCTCACCTTGTCCCTCGCTCTGTTTCTCTGTCTGCGCCGGTTTGCTGTCAGTGTCTGTTGTTTGCTCGTCTGAACTGAGGATCTGAGGCGCTTCGGCCTCGGTGTTGTTGAGCTGTTCCAGCACCGCTTGGACGATAGGCACCATCATGGCCGTGGTCGCCGTGTTGCTGATCCACATGGACAAGAACGCGGTCACGCCCATGAAGCCCAACATCAAGCTGTTGGGAAGATTGAAAGAAAAAATCTGCACTGTTAGTCATCTTGCATGTTTTTGTTTTTCGATGCACTGTACCTCCAATTAAACAGGTGAGTCAACTGACAACAATGACGACCTGGGCAAGAGGCAGTACAGAGAGTCAGACGCAACATACAAAAACACACAAAACATGACCAAAATACGAACTAAAACTGATAGTTCTGCTACAGAAAGTTAAAAACAGGTGCAACGATCACAAATTATAGTTGGGAGTGTGTTTTGGAAAGAGGAGAATGGGCTCAATGTGTTAAGTTTGAGCTTTTGCTGCAGATGATTCCAGTGACTAGCAGCAGCAAAACTGAAATGACTGACGGCCAAAGGAGGTGCGGGCTCATGGGATACCCAGGTTAATGTTACTGCTGAGTCAGATATGAAGGGGTGGCCTTGATTGTTCTGCAACAAGACACAGATACAGTGTTTTATGATGCAGATAAGCAGATTCCTAATCTCTATGTGTTTTTGAAAGGGTTAGGAGGAAATATAAATCTTAAAGCTGATATTGGTGCATTGCCGAGCCACTTACAGCGCTGGACGCACACCAACAAAGAGCAGCACCCTCAAAGCGATGCGCTTGTGCAGATTCCAGTGCTCCACTGCTACGGCTACCATCAGTCCTCCAACAAACAACAAGTTCGTGTCCTTCAGGTACTGCATGCACACCTGAGACACGGGCACACAGAGTAAGCACTCACTATAAACACCACTGAATTCTCCACGCTGCGGCAGCAATTTGACTTACGTCCTTGGACTGCATGATTCCAAACAAGGGGAAAAGGAGAGACGGGAGCAGAGCAGTCACAGCCAGCGGTAGGACCTCGGTGCACCAGTACACCGCCATCAGGATTATCACATAGGCACATTCTGCCTCCTGCAATCAAAGAAAAAAAAAAGCATGAAAACAAATGAACACATGCAAAACCCAAAGAAAGGAGTAAAACCTTAAGATTTAGGTTGCTTGAGTAAAAGTGCTGCATAAACTAAAAAAGGCTGAGATAACTATGTTATGGTGGGTCAAAGGGTGAAGATAAGTGTTCTATAAGTGCTCTATTGTTTCTGGACGCCTGGTTGTAAATTTGAACACCATGAAGCTCTGGTGTTATGGATATAAAACATGTTTTATGGATTTTTTCCCCGCTGGATCAGGAGTTGCTTGTAGTCTTCTTTGTCCATGCCAGCCTTCTACTGCAGTTATCACCTATCATAACTTTGCTCGCAGCCCGTATGTACATGTCACATGTAGAGGTAACAATGCGGACGGAGCCTTTTGACTCCCGTGTTCCCACGCTGGACATGACCCTTCATACTAACAACAACGAGTTAAAATAACAGGACTTCAGAGTTGTGCAGCCCCAGGCAACACCGGGCAGTTCTCATGCGTTACGCTCCAAGTGCGCTGTGCACTTTGTGAGACCCATCAACAGGTGCAAGAAGAGAAGCAGAAATCGGACTAAAATAAGGGCAGGATTTACTATTTAATTGCATGCACGATGTCAGCAACGTCTCGTTAATTGCAGTAATTGCAATAACTTCAATGCAGCATTACAAAGTAGTTCTGTTGAGGGGGTTCCTCGTTTTTTTAATTAACCCGAAAAACTTGCATCCAAGTTTTTTTTTTTTTTTTTTTTTTTTTTAATTTTAAGTGAAATTATGAAAATGAGGTCACGTACCGAAGTCCCGATCACCAAAGGCAGAGGGAGAAGCAGAAGGGGAGCCGAGAAGAGGATAAGTTCATTTTTAACCGAGCGGAGAAACGTGAAGAATGCCATCCTGAAGGAAAGCGCATAAAGGGAGGCTTCGCACCATGGATGTCGCTTTTGAGGCGCAGGGGAGAGGAGGAGGGGGAGTCCCGTGGCGAATAAAGGAGAGAGAGAGACGAATCACAATGAGGAGAGAGATAAAGAGAGAGAGAGAGGGAGAGAGAGAGAGAGAGGGTGGTGTGTTGTGTGACACCAAAACACCAAATCAAAAGAACTGATTAACAGAAAAGAAAAAAAAAACCCTTCTTCCACATAATCAGCATTAGGCGTTTTTACTTGTTTCTCTCTCGGGCTCGTTTTTTCTCCCGAGTCTTCAATTTCCTCAATTTAAAACTTTTAAATATGATCATTAATAACATTAATAAAATCCATTAAAAAAGTTTGTGAATTTGAGAACTGAGCCATCATGAGTCACACAGTGTCAGTAAAATGAATGATCTCCGGAGGAAGCCTTGCATCAGAATAGAGTATGTGACCGTTAGTCCTGTAGGACAGCTCTGGGTGATAATGTGCACACTCACTAAAAAACTATTTTCCTCCCAGTTTTCTTTCCGTGTTAATGTCACTCTCTGACAGCACATATTTGAATCAGGGTTGCCCTACCTTAATTTGGAGGAGCAACTGAACTGAAGTTATTCATTTTTCAAACCAGAAAATAGTAATGAAAAAGAAGAGTAATGGGCGGAACATGCAGACACACTGAGGTGAGGAGTTCAGGATAAATTTGAAGTCATCACTGACTCAGAAAGGCTTGTAAAAAAACTACCGAAATAATACATGTGTAAGAAAACTGCAGGAGCTGATAAAGAAACAATTACATTATAAACACAAACCCACCTTAAGGCCTAATACTTAATAATCCAAAAGAAAAAAATGAATGTGTGCAATATAAAATCATTTTATTGGTCTTTTATCTTGCGAGATGATCTTTTCCAGTGTGCAGCAACATTTATAGACTTATACAGCGCATGATAACATGCAGTTTAACTGCGTGTCCAGTTACACTGGGGATGTGTGTATAAAATGCCATTATCCCTGTCTGCGTGTCAAACACAGTGGACAGTTTTAGCAAAGAAGGGTCTAAGTGTAGACTTGAGGTCGTGAAAATACAACTTTGCTGAGTCTGTAGAAAGACTGCAGGGAGGGGGTTCACTTTTCTGCCACAAACAGACAAGAAATGGAGACCAGCCTCAAAAACATTTTGCAGACAGTTTCCTCCAAATAAATCTGACAAACTCTGCATATGATCATGCGTTTCATAACTAGCAGTTTTTAAACGAATTCTCTTTACTGTAATGTGTAAATCACACAACTGTCCCAGATGCATAGGCAACCCCATGATGTCTGTTTAATTACGTTTTGTGGTATCTATAAAATGTGTTTTCACAATGCTAGTTGGTTTAACCTCTTATTTTGGGAAGGCTTTAACACTGTGGTCTTTTCTCCAACTCAAACTATACACTAGTCGGAGGATGAGATGGCTTTCAGTGAGCTTTCTCGACAGAAAAAGAAAAGAAAAAGTTGCTTTTCTGTGTCAGAAGTGCTTTTTTATATGAGGATGAAACACGTTATAAATGGGTTCACGATCACACTCTCTGGACCAAAAGGCTTGCAATCAATTTTGCTATCCAACCGCGTGAGCAGAATAGAAGTGAAACAGCCTAGCCAAGTTTTCCCCTCCCTTAATGTTCCTGTGAAAACAACGTCTTCATATTTATTAAAAATATCTGCTTTCTGCTTAACCTGAATTAATATTGTTAGAATCAATCGTTAGAAGGATATCAAAGGTCGCATCAGGATGTTTCCTCACCCTACGCGAACCATATAACAATCGCTTTATGACACACACAACACAAAAGAACGAATAGCATTTATTTATTTCAGTTAAGTTAAATAGACGCTATGCTTCACGTCTGCTCCTTTTTCATACACTGTAAGTTCAGGACTTTTGCAGTGAATGCCATAAACCACAACAAACACTGTGCCTTTTGAACATAAAACACATTCTGGCTAGCAGTACCATAAAACTACTAAGAACAGAACTAAGAGAGGAACATGATATGCGGAGCCAAGGAATGTCATGTTCTTTGGCTGCATCGTTGCTGTGAAAGTGCTGACAGTAATTATGTTGCATTGGCGGTATGCAAGGATGAGAGAAGCTTTTAATTTGTGTCCCTGTAATTGTGAGTCTCCAGCCCAGAGTGGTCGTGCATGTGGACAATTCCACAAGACATGCAACAATTATTATCATCTGCATGGTCAATCTGTTGAGTTTTGGAAAATAATTGCCATATTTTTGCACATTTTTATTTATTAATTGTGTCTGTGGTTTTTGCTTTCTTCCTAAAAATCAAACTCAAGGTGCCGCTGTTTGGTGAGTAGGAGTAAAATGTCCCTTGTGCACAGGACTCACATCCCAAAACATCAAGACTTATGAAACAGCAATGCAAAAGATGACCATTGCACATTTAGAGACATGCTTGTATATCTTTCAAATGTTTTCTTGTTTTTTAAGGTCTCATATAGCTTACTAGACTCTACTAAAGTGTCCTCACACTCATTTGTAGCCACTGAATATATTTGAATACAAATACTGAAATAAATATTGGACATTTTCTGTTCAAATATGAAGTCAGGGTTGTTATATTTCCGTTATTCTGATAAATTAAACTGTTTTTTTTTCAGTCTCCAAATAAAGTAGGCTGTTTTCACTTGTATGTTTAACAAGAAACTGCTGTAGTTGTTTTAGTCATAACAAATCATTCAGAATAAGTTCTGTTGAGTGGAGTTTTGTGACTTCCGTGTTATGCAAACACAAAGAGTTACCACATTTGACAGTCACTTATCCCTTATCAGTTATTGCATTGTAAATTCAAAATAAAACAGTGGCAGACAAAGGTCCTTATGCGGTTACCTTCGGAACATTATAAACGAATGAAGTAAACTTGGAGCCTCTGAAATGACAGCGGCTTCACAAAGTCTGCACGGGACAGCAGGAGCTGGTTGGAAACTGCGGACATAGTACCACCTTGTGGAGATAACTTTTACAACAACCCAGCCCAGCATAAACAGAAAATACTTGTTATATAGCCCAGAACTAAAGACACTCTATGAGCTTCATGCATTAATTATAGAAATAAAATCATTTTCTAGGACCTTAATGACAATTAGACTTGCATCAAAATGTGGAATTGTAGCTACATTTCATTGTCATTAGTCTGATTTGGTAGTTTGCTAAAGTGGCTGTAATTTGATCCTCTCTCTACCACAAAAATACTGCAAAGTGATTTATTAATTTAAACTGAATTTTAACACACATTAATGTCTCTCTTTTTCCATTATGGCCGACCATGCATTGAGAGATAACCATCCATGCTTTTTCTCTATTAACCACAGAACCATTTCCGCTCTTATTCAAATGTATTTGTAGATCACTGAGGAAGTAGTTTACTCGAATAAGTACATAGGAAACAATGACACAATGACACGTTATTTCTGTGTATACAACAGTATCACAATAAAGAATAACACAAATGTACAACAAACGCACCAAGGGGATGACAACACCAGAAAGTGCAATAGAGAAAACATTTGTAAGTAAATAATTACACAAAAATGTTCCTTTTTGGTAACTGTTGTCAGATATTGAAGAAATTTATAGTTTGACGTACGCTGTTAGTTCTAAAATATATTCGTTTTTCTTTTTTTCTTTTTTACATTTTAAGTGATGAATACAGAATTTGATTAAAATAACAAGCAAATTGATCACACAGAATCATGAGGAGAGATTTTTTTTTTCAAAAGTCTATGAATCCAAGTAATAGAATGAGGTTGTCTCTTAGGCAGGGTTGTCTATCTTTATTGACCTTCATACTTTTAATGTATTTATTTATTTATTTTTTGCAGTTATTGGCCCTACTTTATCTTCTTATTTCAATTTCTTTCTTTCTTTCTTTGACATCAAAGCACCAATAAAGGTCTGACCTTAGAATCGCCCACAGTTTAAATTAATCGTGTGTAAACCTTACTAGGTATGGTATTAATCATACGGTCAGTGGTATTAATCTGCGGATCATTTTGACGGAGATCATCCTTGACCACTTCCTGTCTTGGTGTTGCTCGTGCAGCTGCAGCAGTAATCACATGACTTGAGGCTCGTGTCACGTGAGGTGTCGCTTCTGAAACATGGCTCAGAACAAAAACACCGACTCTGGTCCGTCCGTTCACACACATCTGTAAACAACGGACGATGGAGTGCGTGCACGTCGCCCCGCAACCGGTCCCACTTTCACGAAGTTAATGTGGAAGACGCTGCGTGGATCATGCGTGGACCTGGGGTGCACCGTTAGCTAAACGCTAACTAGTGGTGAGAGGTGAGTTAGCCGCACACTGAGCTCTAAGCTTTTCGTGTTGTGTAATTACAGCGGAGTTACATTTACTGAGCTAACCCACGGGTGTTTTAGCGTTTATTCGGTTATATTAATTAATATGGCATGCCTTTCTGATTTCCTTCCGTATCGTAGCATTAGCCTCTTCCTCAAGCTAACTGTTAGCTAGCGCCAAGTTTCGACGTTACTTCCCCAATAGTATTTTAGTAATAGTCGTTTTTTTTTTTTTAAAGCTGTAGATAGACAAGATAGATAGATCAAGCTTTCTTGTCTGCTCCAAATGGTGGCAGAAACTCTCCTTTGACAGGGCTCAAGAGGCATAAAACAACATGCAGTTGGAACACAAAATAAAAGACATGCATCCAAAAACAGCAACACGCTGCAGGGCCTATTTTAAATCGTCCAGAGCGGTTATGGTGGAGGAAATGAAACATTTCTTGTAGATGTTCTTGCAGGCCAGCGGTGCTTCGTAGTGCCTGACTGATGGCGGTAACACGAAGCAGTGGTGGAGTGGGTGTGAGGGGTCCTCAGTGATGATCAGGGAGGTTTCCCTCATCACTGAGCAGCTGTACAGATAAGATAGGGGGATTTGGGGTGAACCAGTTATATTGCTGGCCTGATTAACAATACAGGAGAGTTTTGATTTATGTTTGCTAGTGAGAGCGTTGCACCAGGACAAGATATTGAAGGCGATTCAATGATTAACCTGTACACCGCTGTTAAATATTGCTGCTGACATTGAAAGTTTCCTCAGCAGGTGGAGGCACTGTTGTGCTTTTTTGAGTCCTTGTGCTGTGTGCAGGACAGGCAGGTGTCCACCTTTGTCCCCCACATATGTAAAGGCCTTGACCTGCTCTACCAGCTGACCCTGGATACTTAGGGTCTGGAACATTTGATGGGCGATGGGGGTTTCTCTCTGGCCCCACAGCACAGTCCATTGGTTTTGGAGATATTAAGCTCCAGAAAGTTATCTGTTTGGACCAGACTGTGGACTGTCTCCTGGTATTGGGACAGAGCATGGATGTCTGTCATGTGGGCCACCAGGGCCATTTTCCTCTGTGGATTTCATCAGTGTCATTCCTTCTCTGCTACAAGAGATGATGTTTGTATAGACAGAGAAAAGGGTTGTAGACAGAACACCACCCCATATTTAAACTCAGTGTACTGGATTTAAAACCATGTAAAAATACCTGTTGTGGTCTGTCCTTTGAAATGTTCCTTATCCATAAAATCAGTGGGTGGTGGACCTGAAGGTCAGAGAGGAGCTGTAGCCGGGTGCCAGTATGTGTTTTAGCTCACTTCCTCTGCTCTGTTGTTGATGATATTAAATATAATACAACAACCTGAAACTAGTACATATTTTATTGGAAGTGTACAGTATTTCTAGTGTTAGTTAATGTTTAATGACTTTGGTGCTTTGTTTTGGTTTCAAGTATTTTTATTGGCTTTTTCAGAATAATAATTAACAGATAGACATAGAAACAGAAAATGAAATTAAATAAGAAATTACATTTTGCAGTTGCAGAGAATATGCATAGAAGAAGATAACTTCTTTTTCACCATTACAACTTTCATCTCACACTTTGGGAATGCCTGGTCTATTGTGTCTAAGTACAGCTTCATTCACTGTACTGATGTGAAAACTAGAACAGATGTGTTTATGGGGCAGAGGCAGTTCAGTAATGTGAGCTGAGCACAAGCTTCAGGGGCTTGGAGAAGGATAACTACCCATGCTCATTCACCAGCATCTCATTCCTCATGGAGTCATTCACATTTTTCCTCAGTCAAAAACAACAAGTCACTTTACACAGTGCTATTGATGTTAAAGCGGAAGTTGTTACTCATCTGACTGTCCTTTCATTCCTTTCAGTGATTTCCCCAGAGGGGCAGGTCAAGGAGGAGATTAGCCCTGCACTGGATGACTTTCACTTCCGTTCCATCTCCATGGGTGTCTGAAAATTAGCCTCAGTGGGAGACGCCAAGGTGAACAAAGCGTAGAAAAGTGTGCAACTCGGATCAAGCCCTTGGAGACTCACGATGGATTGGCTGATGCATTCAGTTGAGAAAGACTTGGGGGTTGATCGCCGGCAGCAAGGCCCGGGGCCCCGTCCACATGAGCTCGTAGCCCTTGTTCCCGTGCGCTGGGTGATGGGTCTGAGGGAGAAGAAGATCATTCGCTGCGCCCGCTATGATAGCATCACTGAGGCAGAAATTTGCACATACCTTCAGTCTGCTCAGGCAAAGCTGCCCCCCGGATGGACTCGAGTGTGCATTCAGGGTTTGAGGAAAAGCAAGCTGAGCTACAGATTGGCCAGAGACCCATGCCATCAACAAATGGAATTCCTGTCTCATGACTCCTATGTCACAACCATGCAGTGTGTGTCACAGCACAATGTCAGGTACCTATCCTACTTTACATTTTACATAAAAATGTGACTGTGGTTGCTTGTCACTTTGATGACAAGCAACGCTTCCAAAGATCTTAATAAAGATTTTTCAGAAACCGTTAACTGATTATTGGTAAGCTGACTGATTCCTTTGAAAACTCATTACTTTTAAGTCTTTTCGTTTCCCAAAAAGTTCCTCCTCTGAAAAGTAACTTGAACACTTTGTACTGGGGTTTGTAAACATGAGCTTTCCTATAAATTTTGTTTTAGAGTAATAATTAATTAAATAGGTAATCAAGTACTTGTTTGGTGCAGCACTAATTATGTTACCGGGAGCTGCACTTTAAATTAATTTAAACATGTTAGTTTTGTATTTAAATGATCTTCTAATATGTGTTCAGGTATTCGCTTGACCTGTTACAGTCAGGATAGGATATATCATTCTCCGTTCCAGATTATATAAATAAACAGTCCCATGGGAAATTCCAGTACCTTCATCACATAAAAACAAATATAAAGTAGTAATAAATAATGTCTTATTTGCAGTCAGTTTAAGTATACCTGTACTTTTGAGTGTAAAAATAAATAAATACAGGACAAAAATGCAGTTTCTGAGTGAAACAGTAATATTTGTCTTTCTTTCCCCTTTTCATTCAGGAATTTATGGCATGAAGCTCATCATAAATTTGTGCGGACATATGCAGGAGCCAGCGAGCAAATGCATGTTGCAGCCGTGGATGCAGTGCGCCATGCACTACAGAAGCTCTTCAATTCCACATTTATCTCATCTGACAGAGTGTCGCCATCCCTTTCTCCAGCCAGAGAGAAGGAGAAAGAAAACTCTTTTCCATCTAGTTCATCTTGCTTTTCCAAGTCTCAGTCAGACCATGCGTGTCCCAATGTTTTGTCAGCAGAATGTCTGCTGGAGACAGCAGAAATGCTATATGTGATTCTACCTTACACTCAGTATTCGCTCCATGATATTGTCTCCTTCAGCCCCGCCAAGCTTGCTAACAGCCAGGCCAAAGTGTTGTTCATTCTCTACCAGTTACTAAAAGCTCTGGAGGCCTGTCATGCAGCAGGTCTGTCTTGTGGAGAGCTGTCTCTTCAGGACATAGCAGTAGACGAGCAGCTCTGTAGCCGTCTCAGGCTCAACCTGACCCATTATGAAGAGCTGGGTGCAGAAGGGGAGGCAGACAGTGATGTCACGGGCAGACAAGAGCCAAAAAGTTCAAACGTGAGCCAAGAGAACAAGAGACTTTGCAAAGACTGCTTTGATGAGCTGAAGAGACTGGTCCTGGACTGGGTCCATGGACGAGTGAGCAACTTTCGCTATTTGATGGAACTGAACAGGTTAGCTGGACGGCGAGAAGGAGACCCTAATTATCACCCAGTTCTGCCTTGGGTGGTGGATTTCACTGTGCCATTTGGGAAATTTCGAGACCTCAGGAGGTCAAAGTTCAGGCTCAATAAGGGAGATAAGCAGCTGGACTTTACGTATGAGATGACCAAAGAGGCTTTGGCAGCTGCAGTGGGTAATGGGGTTGGTGGAGGCGGCGTAGGTGGAGACCTTGGCGGCTTTGGAAGTGCTGGAAGTGGTGGACAGCCTGACCACCTCCACGTACCTCATCACATATCCGATGTGCTATCAGACATTACCTATTATGTCTACAAAGCCCGGCAGACTCCCAAGTCAGTGCTGTGCAGCCATGTGAGATCCCAGTGGGAACCCAATGAGTATCCGGCCAGTATGGAGCGCATGCAGAGCTGGACCCCTGATGAATGCATTCCAGAGTTCTACACAGATCCTTCCATTTTCCGATCAATCCACCCTGACATGCCTGACCTCGATGTGCCTTCCTGGTGTAAATCCTGTGAAGAGTTTATTGAGGTTCATCGGCGCCTTCTGGAGAGCAGAGAGGTGTCCCAGTATTTGCATCATTGGATAGATCTCACATTTGGCTATAAGCTGTCGGGTAAAGAGGCTGTCAAGGCCAAGAATGTGTGCCTGCACCTTGTGGACAACCACACCAATCTCACTACATATGGTGTAGTTCAGTTGTTTGACCAACCCCACCCACCCCGCTTATCTCCCTCCCTGTATGCCCCAGCAGAACCTCCTTTCCTTGGCCTTGCTGCTCTAAATGTGCCTTCTCTACACATCCCTCCGATGAACACTGTCGCTGACACTGTGGATGGAATGGTGCCAGAGTCCACTGGATGTGAGTCCAGTAGCTGGACCATGGTGGACAGAGACGAAGAGCTTGAACAAGGCACAGAAGCTCTGGACTCATTAGCATCCACTGGCTCAACCAGCTCTGCACCTTGCCCTGTCCCGCTGACAAGTATCAGTGCAGTAGGAGGAGAGCATTCTGCACTTATTGCATCTCAGTCTCCGAGTTCATTCCCCGGGGATTTTGGTGTAGGTCCTGGTTTCCGAAGTGCCATGTTACAAAGAACTGGGTCAACGAACAAAAAACATGGGGAAGGGAGTGTGACGGTCAGTAGCACAGAGGAAGTTAAGATTAATCTCCCTGAAGGCTTCAACCCATTGCAGCCTTTGGAAGAGCTGGAGAAATTGAACAACTTCCTGGTGAAGAGTCTTCAAGCTGAAGTTTTGCATCCTGCAGCGTCTAGTGACTGTATGAGAGAGGGCCTGATAACTGAATCTATACCATCTCTTACGCAGCTCTACCAAAGAGACATGCAGGCCCTTGGAGTTCTCATTGCTGAGATATTCTGCTCCCCTAAACTGAGAGGAGTGAAACCAGGCGCCCCCCTCAGACGGCGTTTCCAAGCGGTTATGAAGCTATGCTCTGCCAACCTCCGTGATGTGCCACTGTGTTTGCATCATGCTCTCGAGACACTGTTGCTAATAGAGAATCCATCTGAAGAAGCAAAATCACAAGATTGCCCAAAACCACTCCTTTTCAAATATAAGCCCATCTTTGATGGCCTCCCGCCTCCAAACCCCAACCAATTATTGAACTCCATCATAACCCCGTTTCCCTTCCCTTCCTATTTTGCAGCACTTCATCGTTTTATCTTTTTGTACCATGCTAAGATGGGCTCTCTGTGCAGTCTTCAAGGAAGAGATGTGGTCTTTCACCTGTGGCAGCAGCTTGAGGCACTGTTGCGAAATAATATCACAGCGGAGGGTCTTGAGATTCTCTTGCCCTTCATTCTGGCCCTCATGCTCGAGGAATCCACGGCTGTATATGCAGCCTGGTACCTTTTTGAGCCCATCTCCAGAGTACTGGGTCCCAGAAATGCAATCAAATACTTACTGAAGCCACTGGTGAGTGTTTATGAAAACCCCCACTTCCTCCGAGGACGTTTCTATCTCTACACCGACTGTTTCATTCTGCAACTCGTTGTGAGGCTCGGCCTGCAGGCGTTTCTGTCCAGCCTACTCCCCCACGTGCTGCAGGTGCTCACTGGCTTTGAAAGCAGCATCTCGGGCTCTAGTGGACAGGCTTGTAAAGGGCTGAGGACTGGCATGTGTAATCTAGCAGAGGAGGAGGAAGAGGACTTTCAGTGTGGCGAAGTGCGACCACCGTCTGGTTCTGTTGGCAGCAACATGGGTGGTGGCAGTGGGGCCAGTGGTGGAGTTGGCGGAGTGGCAGACGCCGGGCTGGTTGACTACTCATCTGGCATCAGTCTCAATGACCAAGTGTTTCTCTCAGAGACGGAGGACTTCCAGAATGGCTTCTATGTCAACAGTGGAGCAGGGGCCACTGCTGGGAAACAGCCAAGCCAGAACTCTGCCGCCAAGGATCAAGACCAGGAGTCGCTAAGTGTGGGGAAACTAAGCGACAAAAGCAGCACGAGTGAACTCTCTCTGGGAGATGACTCGATGCGCGATCGGGCCAGTCTAAAATCGGCTGACAGCAGCCAGGACCTCAAACATGCCAGTGAGGGAGAGGAGGGGGGAGAGTTGGAAGAAGAAGAGGTGACTGAGACTGAGGGTAAAGAGGGGACAGATGAATCAGCCGTCCACAACCTTGAGCTCACTCTCTCTGGTTGCACTGAAGATTCTGGGACCACGGTCGCCACTTTAGAGGGCGAATGTATAAATGGAATGACACTGGAAGAGACGGAGAAAGGGGAAGGTCGGGAGGAGGAGGATGATGACGAAGATCCATCTGGAGAGTCTGAAGAGAAGGAGCAGAAGATTCTTCTAGGTGAGTAAATATGGAGGCCTTGGTAAAACATGTTTTTTTATATATATTAACAGATAATGTCAAGTTTTTATGTTGTGTTTCTGCACACAGATACTGTCTGCAAAACAGTTCGATGGCTATCAGCCAAACTTGGACCAACAGTGACGTCTCGATACATAGCCAGGAATTTGCTGCGTTTGCTCACAAATTGTTACATTGGTGGGTACATTTCTGACTCATTTACTATGAACTAAACCATGCTTTGGAGGTTTAGTTTTTCCACCAGTATCATGTGCTAATGCTTCTTTCTCCACCCTTATCACATTCTCTACCTGTAGGACCTGAAAACCATCAGTTTGTGGCACCTGCATCTGATGAGAGCAGTCTGGAGAGCGTAGCGATGGGTAACGTGTATGAGAAGAAACCGGTGGTGGGTGACCACACAGCAGGACCTGTGTTGGACTGTCTCATCTACATAGCTCAGCTTTATGGAGAGCCTGTGCTCACCTACCAGTACTTGCCTTATATAGGATATCTGGTAAGACGAAAAAAGAAAGACACACATGCATTTCTGCATTTGCAGTATACAGCTGGTTTTCAAGCAAATGACATAATAACCGTAGAAAGTTACGCTTTGAAGTTCACAAACCTGCATTTTTTTTCCAGGTGTCTCCACCGTCTTCACAGCGTCTTAACACACGTAAGGAAGCAAGTTTGCTCGGAGCTGTGGCGCTTACGCAGAAGATCATCGTTTTTCTCTCTGATACCACTCTAATGGACATGCTCATGAAGATTAATCAGGATGTGCTTCTGCCACTATTGGACCTGCTTACTACCCCCCGTATGGGGTAAATAACACACAAACCTGTATATCATCAAGCATGACTTTCATTTTACATTTAACAGCATGTTAGACAGTGTAATTGTAAAATATTGCTTGTTTTATTATTTTTGTAGTATTTTAGTAAGTGCAGTGTCTTTTTCCACATCTTGTCTTGAGACAAAATAGTGAAAAACTATGCTACAGTAGATCTATCCATCACCTTTTTTTGGTTCTCCCTGTTCTGCTGTTCTCTCTAGGTTCCCTAGTGGGGTGCAAACGCGCATTGCGGTTTGTCTCAAGACAGTCAGCCTAATGGCTCTCATCTGTCTGCGCATCGGGAGGGAGATGGTGCAACAGCACATGGCTGACACTCTGTGTCGGTTCTTTGCCGTCTTCTCTCTGTTGCATTCTCTGCAGCCCCAGGTATGCATGACCAAAGACAAAAACGTCTGTGCAGCCCAAAATATCCTCATTACCCGAGTCTGAAGCTCAGATCGGTCCTTACAGAAATAGACCTGCACATGAACAATACGTGAGAACTGTTAAGCTTTTTAGAAATGAACTTGACGATCTTTTACATGTGGGTGAATGAAACACAAATGACACATAGCAAACTGTAATATGGATGAAGATAAGACACAAATAACAAAAAAAGAGTTATGCATTTGTTCGTCTCACTTTATCAGGTCATTTACCGTATTTTCCGGACTATAGAGCGCACCTCAATATAAGCCGACCCACAAAGTTTTTTTTTAAAAATGGCACTGAAACCACTGAAGTCATCTTCTTCAGTGTCGGAGTTGAACAGCCTCAGAAGAGCTTCGTCACATACCTTTTCTGTGTCTATGTCAGTGTTGCTCTCCGTGTCGCTGTCATCCCGGGGTAAAGCTGGCTGAAAATGATGCTTTTCGCATGCGGCCAGTTTTTGTGAAGGATTTATCGCAAAAAAAAAAAAAAAAAATCCACAGAAAAGCCACATCTCTGCATAAGCCGCATGGTTCAAAGCGTGGGAAAAAAGTAGCGGCTTATAGTCCGGAAAATAAGGTATGTCTTTGACATTGACATTAGGGTTAACAGTGTATAAATGTATTTGTTCTGTAGCTGGAGAACGCCCCTCGCAGAGTTGTGGGAGACGTCACGGTAGTGGATGTCTGTACACCTCAGGAGTCAAACGTAACATATGAGGTGGGGGTCTTAGAAGAGCTACAGACTGTATTCAACGCTGAGATGGCCCACGCCTCCTACATCCCTTTCTGCTGCCTGATAGGTAGGACAATTCTCACATTTTGTAATAAAACAAATCCCTCCTTTATAGTTCCAGCAGGATGCACTCTCTGTTCTAAAGTAAAATATATTTTGTTTTACACCTCAGTGGTAAATCACTGTTCCGTTGTCATTCTTGTAGGTGACGCAGCAATTCGGAAACTGGTTCCTAACCATGAGCTGGTGTGGCAGTTGGTCCTGTCCTACCAGAAGAGTTTGAGTCAGGGGAGTACAGAGGCGAATCTCCCCGCAGCATCCAGAGTTGAGCCTCCTCCATCCTCTGACTTTGGCAGACATGTGGGTGGTAGCCCCTTCCCTGCACCCTCATCCAGCTCCACCCCACTGGAAGAATCCCTCCCAGAGTCGGGCACATTCGGGAGCCATCTGGTAGGAAACCGGATCCAAGTGTCCCGAGAAACCGACTACGGTGGCAGCCCCAACCTTGGTTTGTCCAGCTCCTGGGGGCGCTCCAGCCGCGCTGCCCCCGTCATCACCACTGCCTCCACGTTTTCCACTTCATCCTTTGGCACAACGTCTGTCTCTTCCTCGTGGGTGACAGGCCCCTCCACGGAGGACAGCGCCCTGAAGCAAGAGCTCCCTCGAAGCAGCCGCTCCCTTCAGGGCAACTGGCTGGCCTACTGGCAGTACGAGATCGGTCTCAACCAACAGGATCCGCATTTCCACTTCCACCAAATCAGACTGCAGAGTTTCTTGGGCCACTCGGGCACCATAAAGTGTTTGGCTCCGTTGGCCGGGGAGGACTGCTTCCTTTCCGGTAGTAAAGACAAGACCGTGAAACTCTGGCCTCTGTATAACCACGGCGACGGGACACAAGAGATGGAGCCGCACCTCTCGTATAACGAACATCGGAAGTCAGTCTTCTATGTTGGACAGCTAGAGGCTTCACAGGAGGTAGTGAGCTGTGATGGTACTGTTCACCTGTGGGACCAGTACACAGGTGCGGGAGATTAAGTACAATGCATTTTCGTGAATATCAGTGTCATGATTATAAAAGTGCATCCGGAGCAGGTACATTTGCTCGCAGACTTGTGTGTGTGACTGCAGTTTATTTATCGTCCTTAGGCAAGTGCATCCGCTCGTATGAAGCCGTGGATGGAAAGAATCCAATTACAGCTGTCACCACGATGCCAGCTCCACAGTGTAGCGTTGTGTTTGGCAGCGCAGATTCTGTCCTCCGCTTCATTGATCCTCGAAAACCCGGACTGCAGGTAGTAACTTCACTGAGCGAGCTCATTCCGTCTAGACCCAGGTCAAACACCACCCGCTGATTAACCGCCATTACTGTGTTTTCTAATGTTTCTACACTTCTCCCCGTTAACTAATCTTACTCCCCTGTGCACGCAGCATGAATTTCGCCTGGCACACAGCAGTATGAGCGCTGGACTCATCCGCTACCTGGCAGTGAGCCCTTCAGGACGCACAGTGGCTGCAGGTTTCTCATCCGGCTGCATCGTTATGCTAGATGCTCGCACGGGACTGATACTCAAAGGCTGGCCAGCTCATGAAGGAGATATCCTCCAAATGAAGGTATTCTTATATAGCTTTATTTACTACACATCTGTGTAACTGAATAAGGCTGCATCAGAGTAAATATGGGATCACGTTCTTGATGTACAAGATGATTTTTTTCAATAAACCCGTGAATTTAGTTCATTGTTTTTGCATGGACAAATCAGTGTCTCAGCTGTCCACACTTCAACTGCATTAGAATGGTTATGTCCAAATATGAAACAGTTTTAAAAATATTAAGTGTGGTGACTTAAGGTGCTTTTGTCATACTGTGGGACATTGACGCTGGTGAGAGACATTCATACTTGTACACTCGTCAGTCTGACTGGCTCTGTAATGACACCACCCAAACTCTAGTCGGCACTGTGTCTTTTTGACCAGTCGGGTTAATTTTTATTTCTACTTTTTTGCTTCACTTTCAACAGTGATGATTTTTTTGTTTTTGTGCTCGATTGTCATCCAAACGCTAGTCAAACAAATGTCTGTATCCCGAAGTCTTCTCAGTTAACATTACTGATGTTTCATTTACTCAGAGCAATCAATTTGAAATTTGAAGAGATGGAGAAGCAGTCGTAAATATTAAAAAAGAAACGCCCTCCTACCAAGCAGACCAATCAGAGCTTTTGCAGAGCAAGGCTCTGCAAAGTTTCTGCGTAGGTCGTCGCCATAGCCTGTGTGTCGACAATTTCAAGGGACCTATAATGTTATAGCATTATCTACGACCAGAATACACTATTATATTTAACGAATTATCCTTTTACAAAACATTTTACTTATGACTCGAAATTCCTAAAGAAAAATAAGTGCAGTTTCAGACGCTTTGCTGCCATCTGCTGTTTAGTTTTGGGTCTCACTGTTATGTCTGCAACGTTTACTAAAACAGTGCGACTCCTTGTGGACAAATGAGGAATAGATGCCAGTTTTATTGAAAAATGATGGTGTTCTATGTAGTTTTCGCACTTGCTCTGCAGATTCATCCCTTGGCCAGATTCTGACACCCCTGTTATAGTGTAGGTCGACCACTAAAAAAAAAAAAAATATATATATATATATATAATACATTATCAAAATATATCAAACTCAGTGGAGAAACACTTAAATATTTTATTGGCTGTCTGTGTTCACACACTTGAAAGCTATCCAGAAATATTTGATATTTGTTATGAAATATGCCACATATTTATAAAATGATGCCTTGCTTTAACCCCTGTGACACCAACCACCTATGAAGCTTTCTACAGAAGAAATGGGTTGTTCAGTGTGTGACATAAATGCGGAAGTTGCGCTATATGCTGTTGTCCAACTTTGTGTTTCAACATTTAAACACCAGGGACAGTTTTTCTACTGATTTCTGAAATAACAGAGGATACAGGGATAGATTATTCATACATTGTTAAATGCAAAAAAACAAAATGGCATTTATTGTAGGAATTAATAACTTTATTTCCATTTACTTGTTGTTTATTCCACATTAAATACTTGTAAAATAGTGTATTCGGCAACAAGATAGCTGGGTAACAGGAGGTGAATACATATTTACTGTTGCTGCTGGTGTGTAAGTTTGGGCGTTTCATCCAATCAATGAGTCTTTTTGGTAAACAGTGGAAACTTCTGATTGACCACAGCTGTAGAAGTCACAGCCCACGCAATGGACATCAGCAAGTCAATGGCTTGTGTTGACTCTTTCTCTCTGAACCGTACACGTAACACCTGGCCTAGACTTCTCTACATGGTGTATTATTTTACTTGAACTTATTCTGAAGCAGCTTGTGAGTTTGTGAGTTTGCTATTGTCATGAAAAGGAATTAATTCACTTATTTTTATTTAGTAGCTCTAGTATTTGCTTCATATCGTAGAGACAGTTTCTGTTTTCCTGCTTCACATCACAGACACAACTTCACGGTGCGGCTGTAGCTTTTAGTAACCGTGCGATAAATAATGTAGAGGACCGTTCGCCATGAAGGCTTTTATTTTGACATTATCCTAAAGTAGCGATGCAGACGTACTAAGTGAGCGGCGCAGAGATGGTGAAAGTTGTACCCGGCAAATCTGCTGTCAACAGATCGCAAACTTTATTTAACCCCAAATTAGGTCAAGGATTGTATCTCTAGTTGTAAAGGCCCAAGTTTAGGCAAATATGGACACAGGTTACTCATTAGAAAAAAGCACCGCGGTTCTTATTGGTACATTTGTGTCACTCAGACTTCCCCTAAATTCATTCTTCAGTCTTTGTTTTCATTTTTTAACAGGGGAATGGAAAACTACGAAATTATGTTCACTTTGTCATACATGAAAATAAAAATATATAAGTTTGTAGAGTCAATAACTGTAGACAATGAGTTGAAAAAGTTATAAATAAATATGACTGAAGGCTGATTTTTCTGTCATGAAATTACCATCCACCCAAGAATTTCCTTTCATAGTTTTATATTTAGTCGCCCGTTTTTATTTTTTCTTTAAGTTTTATAATTGCGAAGTCCTTTTAATTACTCTGACAAACAATCGAAACAGCCCGTAACCTGGTCTCTTGATGTGTTTTCCAGGCCGCAGAGGGAAACCTGGTCATCAGCTCCTCCAGTGACTACACTCTGACCGTGTGGAAAGATCTCGAACACAAGCCTCTTCGCCAGTACCGGTCGCAGTCGGACCCCATCCACGCCTTCGACCTTTACGGCTCGGAGATCGTGACCGGAACGGTGGCCAACAAGATCGGGGTGTACTCCATGGCCGACATCTCCGTGAGCCCCGTCAGCAGCACCAAGCTGAGCTCGGAGAACTTCCGCGGCACTCTGACCAGCCTGGCGGTCCTGCCCACCAAGAGGCTCCTGCTCCTGGGCTCGGAGAACGGCGCCATTAGGCTGTTAGCGTAAATCAATAGCTCCCAGCTACGTTACATACTCTCCCCACGGACCCTCAAATAATAAGTGTCTTATATGTGAAGACACCAGATGTCTGAGCTCTCTCCGTCTCTCTCCCTTCTGTGCTTGAGGTCAATTGTATACTGGTAGGGAAAGGTGGTCACTTCCTTTAAGTTGTTTTCTGAAAGAGGCAGCACAAGTAGACGCCTCGTCTGAGGAGTCCCACCAGTCTGGCTGCTGGCACTGAAACGTACGGACAGGAAACGTGTGCCACACTTTTTGACGAATTATCATGCACATTGAATTTAAATTAAAGTTTGTTTGTTTTTTTTAAAAAAAAAGAACTTATAGATGTATATTATATATTGGTAAAACTCTCGTCTTGACAAGTTCGTTCATTCTTTTGACTGGGACGGTCGTTCTGTTCAAAAGAATGAATTGGAAGACATGCTCAGGAAGGGTTATGTAGTGTTTACACTTTTCCAAATAGATGCATAACAAAAACCAAAAATACATTGACCTCACCTTCCATTTCTCATAACGATAGCATACATGCGTATCCAAATGCACTGATTAAACTATGCAGTATTTGTAGACCGAATCGTTTTGTTTGTATTAGTGTTGACTCTGTGTTCCATGAGAGTTGTGTCACAGTGATTGCAGTGTGTGCATCCTGAACAATAATCGTACACTCGCTGTTGTGACCGCCGTCTCTGTGTACCTTCTCGGAGAGAGGAGACACCGGAAGTCGTTGTCACGCACAAAAGCTAGTTACTGATGCACACAGCCTTTAATCTACTGCACAATTACGGCCTGAATTGTAACATTTAGATTCTCACTCACATTTTAAAGTCTGAATGTTTTTATCTACTAATAAATTACTTGAAGTTGCTTCGGGGATTTTTCTAAACCGGGTTTAGGTTTTCTTGATTTAGCTCCCGTGGCAACATTAGCACTGGGAGGTTATCTCGGCAGATGCCGCTTTGACTGTGTGTGCCGGACCCGCCACTTTCCGATTTTCTGACTTCAAAAGCTAACATAGGACCAGTCAATGCCAAGATAAACAGTTTTTTTTTTTTTTTTTGTATTTTATCCTTTCTATGTAACTGCATATGAACGTGTTGAAAAAAATGCCAACAAATGTTAGAAATAAATAAAAATGTGGTTTAACCTGCTCCTACTCAACAGGAGAATTTTTCTTTCTTTTTTTTTTTTGTTCCTTGCAATTTTCAAAGAACTCACACTGAAGCGTTTTCAGGGGGATTCAACAATCAAAGTTCTTCTCTGACTTTAGGACCATAATGGTGTAAAACACAGTGCTTATTGTTCTATTTATTTCCGAGTATTTTACACTTCTGCAAAACATGTGAGGCAATCGTAAAATACCCGGCTTTGTTTTTTTGTTTTTAAAATAAAGTCTCATTGATAATTGATTACAGCTGACATCTGATCTCTCTCAACATTTTTTAGAGACTTCAGTTAAAGCGCTTATTTGCCAAGTGGCTTAATAAAAAAAGGATGTGTTCCTCCATCTTCGTTTCGTGTGTACCAGTTGTTCTTTGTGAATCACCGGGATTGATCGCTGCTCTGAGTCTCGTCTTCCGATCTTCGCTGAATCATCCGGAGTTTAGATCGAACAAAGTCCTCTTGGTGTTTGCTGATGGCAGTCATGTGATCTCTGAAGATATCGTTTTTGCCTTGTAGTGAAATGTGACCAACACAAAAAGCCAGATAGCTTTCTCTGTTCCCCCTTATTTCTTAAACTTTGTCAACCAACACTATTGATCCCGTCACAAGACCGTGATAATTTTATGTCAAATCCAGCGGTTTCTGCGAAATTTGTGACATCGCAGGCGGCGAGTTGCGTTTGTTTACCCACGCACACAATTGGATTTACCACACCTTTGCAAATAATCTGTCATGTTTCCTGTCAAAAACTTGAGTTGTGTCATGTGTCCCCCCTATAGACACGCTGCGTGTGTCTTCAATATTTAACCCTGGAGGAGTCTCAGTAGCTGCATTTACAAACAAATAGTGGCTTAAATGAGGCCCCGATCAATGGAGGTTGATATTTAACTGTTTGCTGAGCGAGTGCCAATCTTTTACTCTCTGGATTACTGCTTCCCACAGTACTTAGTCGCTCCTTTTTTGGACAAGCCAGGAGGTTTATTTTCTATTTTAAGTATAAGGTAAGGTCAGGTATCTTTTAATAAACCGGTTACTGGGTTACTTATGGGCATTTAAATAGTTTTAAGACTGAGTAGAATGTGTTAAATGTTTGTCACGGATGGATTTTTTTTTGTGTTTATGTAAGGTCTGCTTCAGAAGCAAGGCTCCCACACTAATTAAGATATTTTTCATTTTATTAATGCATTTCGACATTTGATGATTTTAATACAGGAGGTCTATAAATAACAGCAAAATGCTGTTTGACGAAATTGCTTCTGCCGAGACAAATTGGTTTTCTGTTCCATAAAAAGGAAATCTGCTGTATTATAATGTGCTCCAGTAGCCTGGATAACTGCTAAAAAAAAACAAAAAACAAAGAAAAACACACTTTGCAGTTTTATTTTAGGAGTCGTTGTGTGCAGTCTACAGTGCCGTAGTGTCTCATGTTTAAGGCACATCTTTAGATGATCTAGATTTCGAAAGTAGAGTGAAACATCTGCACACAGTACCACAAAAGAATAAAAATAAAGGTGTCAATGAGATGTTTTCTCATTTTCCTTGAGCTGGTATGTGACTACTAGCTGGAGAAGTGAGTACGTCGAATTCAGTATTGATTGATTCATTGCATCACTGTTTTGAGCCAGAAAGGTATATTTCTCATTTCAGATCAGAAAAAACAAAAGAAAAAAACAAAAAAAAAGCAGGATACACAAACGCATTTTCTCTTTTACAGTTTTAAGGACATGGACCTCTGCCTGACACTCCTGTTGATCTGTCTCTGCAGCCAAGGAGCCACTGTAAACCACTCATATTAATAAATCACCTTTAAGAGATCATACGTTATGTTCCGTGCTGATTCTCTTACATGCTGTCTTTCTGCTCAACAGAATGCTGAGGTGGCTGAAGATGAGTCAATCCCTTTAATTCCTCTGTTGCCCAGTCACCCCAGAGAGGTTTGAGCTTATTCTGTTCTTTGCGTCATAGCGGGGTTCTGGTTGTCGAAATAAACCTCGTACTTGACATTTTCTGCCCACAGACGGGAGAAAGCAGCAGCGAACCGGAACCTACAGAAACACCCGAAATCCCAACATCAGATGAGGAAGAAGTCGGGGGCTGCCGTTCTGTCGGCCGAAGCCCAAAGTCCTGGGAGGCCAGTGCTTCTGCCATTCAGAAACTAGGTGTGCAGCTCCTGCAGAACCTGGAGACAACGCCGGACAAACCGAATATTATAATATCTCCTTTAAGCATATCACTAGCCCTCTCCCAGCTGGCTCTAGGTACGTCCTGCTTCAGCCCCTCATGACACACTTTACCGTCGCTGCAGGTTGTTGTCGTCTACATCGCTCTGTATGTAATTACCGCATCTGATTAATTGTGTCAGCAATGTGCCCCAGTTTACAGCTCTCTCTCAGCCAATTACTGCGCCCATCTTCTTTGCAGGTGCAGTAAACGAGACAGAGGAGCTGCTGATGCACCATCTCCACGAAAACACCCTCCCTTGCTACCACCAGGCCCTGCGTAATGTGTTGGTGCACCTCAGAAACAGGGATCTACATCTTGCCACACGCATCTTTCTGAGCCCAGGTTACTTCTTGAATGTTACGTTAACCGTTGACAAATCACTTGTGGAGACTGCACAGCTCTTACTTTCGGCAACGCTGTTATATTTTTCTTTCTATCTACTTTTAACTCTTGTATGCTGACCCAAAGTGTGTGTTGGTGTGTTTTAGAGATTGAGGTAAAACAACAGTTTGTCAATGAGTCTCGGCGGTTATATGACTCAGAACCAGCTTTATTGGAGAGTCTGCAGCAGATTAACGACTGGGTGGAGAATGAGACGCAGGGAAAGATGACTGACTTCCTGTCCAGTCTGCCGCCCAACGTGCTGCTCATGCTCATCAATGCCGTCCACTTCAAAGGTGAATGAGAAGTGAGATTTCATGTCATTCACGTACTTTCTGAGATGCTGTGTTTGCTTTGAATGCGAACCCACTGGAAATCTTGAAATTTCTGACTCTGTGTTCCAATCGTGCGTTCGCAGGAGAATGGAAAGCTCGATTTGACCCACGCTTCACCACCAGAGGTGTTTTCTATCTTGACGACAATCACATGGTTGATGTGGAAGTGATGGAAGACGCCAAACATCCGCTGAGTTCATTTAACGATTACGAACTGGATGCTCGGGTAAAATAGAGCTTTAGAATTAAAAACGTGTGGTTTGGAAAGAAGAAACTTACTTTCCTGGCAAAACCTCAGTTATACTATAACATGGTTTCCTTTCGTCGTGTAGGTGGCAAGTTTCCCATTCCTGAAGCGAATGAGTTTGCTGGTGGTCATGCCCTTTTCCGGGCAGGTGAACGTGTCGTCACTTTCTGAAAATCTCAATATCTCTGACTTGTATGCACGTCTGCCGAAAGAACAGGCCGTTCAAGTTAAAGTCCCCAAATTCAAAATGGAGTATGCTCTGGAGTTAGAGGATGTTCTCACCAAATTAGGTAAGACCTCGTTATTTTATGGTTATTTTTACTAAGGTTATTTTTAATCTTATTTATTGGTGGAAACTGTGCACAAATAAGCAAAACAAGGAAAGACCAATTAACACTGTCCTTTCTGATCTGTGGAAGGCCTCGGAAAGATATTTTCCCGTCCCAACTTGGCTCAGATTGCGGATGGCCCCCTGGTGGTGTCCAGTGTGATGCACAAGTCCGGAATTGAGCTAAATGAGGAGGGAGCAGAGGCTGCTGCAGCCACTACCGTGGTCATCTCGAGGGCATCCAATCCTGTTTTCCACCTCAGCCAACCCTTCTTCTTCGCCCTTATGGATGATACGACACAAGTACCGGTCTTCATGGGAGTCATCAACAACCCTAGCCCCGGAGCTCCCATCATGGAAAGAAGAGAATCTGGAAACAAAGATAAAGGGGGATTCCCACTTGACAAGAATCACATGGGCACTTATGGAGGCCCGCCTAAGTAGGGACTTATATCCTGTGCAGCTCTTCCAGGGAAACCCAGACCAATGCATGTGTGATCATACAGACTAAGTGTATACAGGATGAAAATATGTGTGTTTTGTTTGCTTCATTATCAACTGAACACAGCGAGGAACTCTGAGTCCCCTTTAACATGTGAACATCTCGTTTAAATAATTGCGCTGCATTAGATGACACATCCTGGTTTTCGGAATTTCAAAAATACGACTAATTACGCAAACAGGTGTTCATAGGCATAGTTCTTGATGTTGATATCCTACATTTGATGAAATACATTTTCCACAGTGTCAACACGTAAATCCAGACTAATCCGTTCCAATGCCATTTGAGCGTGACTGCATCTGTGTGTATGTTGGTGAATGTGCCGTCTAACTAGTTAATAAACTGAATTGATTTGAATCACATGCCATGAGTATACATTTTATGGTAAGGCCCTTTGACTGGAGAATGAGACGCAGGGAAAGATGACTGACTTCCTGTCGACCTCGCCACCCAACGTGCTCCTCCTGTTCATCAACGCTGTTGATGAGCAGGTGAATGAGAAGTAAAATTTCATGTCATTCATAAGCTTTCTGATATATATATATATATATATAAGATAAAATAGATGATCTCACATCTCTCAACAACCACACTGACTTAGTTCTTTTATTTTGTATGTAGGTATGGTAGATTTCCTGTCTCATCGTTACTTTTCTCTTCGTATTTGTTACAAAGCAGAAGTGATCTTAGTTCTGACTGGATGCAATAAAAATAAAATAAAGAGCATTAGGTGTTCGTATATACTTTTATGGATATTATACCTATTACGTGTTAGGTGCTGAACAACTTTGGATTTTTTAAAGGCTACTAATATGTGGTGAAAGTCGAAAATTGACGTCAACTAGTCGATGGCGTCACACATAAAAACGCAATAGAAAGTAATGCTTTACAACAATGAAATCTATATTCTTGACCTGAATATACTGTACATTGTAGCTTGTCACGCAAAGGAAGCCACAGAGGCTTTTCTGCAGGATGACTGAAGCTTATAGCATCAAATTGGATTTAATAGTACTTCGCAGCGTGTTATAAGATAATATAATGTAGCCCGGGTATAAAAAGTGGTATATCTCTTAAGCCTTTTCAGTATATAGCCGCTAAAGGTCTAATGACTTTAGACAGTTAAATTCACCAGCAAATCGTTGATATGCAGCCTCCTTCTCTCTGTCTCTTCAGGGTTAGTTGACCCCTCTCCAGAGGATTTGGACTGTTTTCACGTTAGCGTTAGCAGATGCATTTTGCTCATTTGCTCAACAAAAAAGTGGTTTGTATGCACAGATCAGACAAAACATTATGATCTAATATTCTGTAGGTCTCCATTGTGCCTCCAAAACAGTTGTGACTTGTCAGAGAATGAACAAAGGCCTTCTGAGGGTGTCCTCTGAGGATCAGATTTGTTCCAGTGCACCCCACAGGTACTTGTTTAGCTTGGGTTCTAGTGAATTTGAAAGCCAGGTCAACACCTTGTGCTGTTCTTTATATTTTTTTTTTAGTTGCTCATAAACCGTTTTGTGTGCGTGTGTCCCTGTGTCATTTTTATGAGGTGGGGATGCCTGGTCTGGTATGGATGAGTGGTACATGTAGATCTACACAATTGCCAAGTCCAAAAGTTTCCCAGCAAAACATTGAATTGTCACAAGCTGGTCAATGTTATTTAATTCTCTTGTCGGTAGTCTTAATGTTATACCTGATCGGTGTATTTTTTTTTTCTCTCAATACGATAACAATAAAACAATAAAAAAGTTGATCTTTGAGCCTTTTATTGTCACATGTCAGTGAACGCATCCTAGAAAGCGTCTGACGTCACCCGCTGCGTGGTGCTGACGCGTTGACGCAGCTGGTCTCGGGTCAGTTCTGTGATGAGGTCGTATACCGCAGGGTTACGGCGCTGACGGCGCCTCAAACTGAACTCAGGTCTGGGACCGGAAACGGAAACTGACGCGGCAAATCACACACTTCGCGCGTTTGTCCAAGCTGTTGGCGCCACAGACGCGGTTCTCTGACTACTGTCAAGAGTTAGAGGCACAGAGCTCTTAGTTAAGACACAGATTTCGGTAAAGTTGTCTTTTTTTGTGTGTGTTGCTACGTTACTTCTCTACAACCATGACGAAGCTATCAGAAGGCGCGATAGAGGTAAGGTTTGGAGTGTAAGAAATAATATAAAATACGTTTTGAAAACCAAATACATGCTACATATGAGTGGTGCCGTTTATCCCTACGTGTCCTGTCTTTGTTTAGTGGCTCCCTGGAGGTTGTTCGTTTGCATGTCGTTTGCATTCAGTGTAAAGTTCAGACCAAAGCTACTGTTTGTCAGTGGCAGCTTAATGTCTGATTAGCATTTGGTAACGTTTGTGTCTTTTAAGTAGTGTGTCAATAAAACGCCGTGTCAGCAAAGGCTAAAAATGAGCTCCGAGTTAGGTAGAAGTTGGCTTTGGGACAACATCACTCTGATTAAAAACGGTGTCAAATATAGGATTTATTTATTTATTTTTTAGTAAGTTAAGATAATAAACCCGTTTGTGTTCATAGGCTCTGTCAAAGGGAGCTGGTGGTAATGACGCAGTCCTTCAGCTGGTGGTGAGTATTTTTTTTTTAACAACAAAGAAAAAACTAAATTTCTTAATTAATGTTTTGTAACCACAATACAGCTACTTATTCGACCACGTTTGACATGTACAATAAGCTGCAGATCTTCTCTTTCTTGTCTCACAATTATTTTAACCAACCATAACATGGGTATGAATCACATGCAGTAAGGAAGAGTTTCTGAAACTACGTTTCACATGTTGATGTACAAGTTTTACTTTGCATTTACCGGCGAGGGGAACTCCTGGAGAGAAATCCTGACTGTTTTTTGTAGTTTATTTGCAACAGAAAGAGACAATGCAGCAAACTCTAAAACTAAACAAAAATGATGGTGGCTTTAGGATCCAAAGTCACGGGCGGAATTTGAGTTTTTATAAAAAACCTAAATATTTAACCCTTTAACTTTTATCACCTTTCAGAACATTCGCAAGATCGATGGAGGAAATGGTCCCGCTCGATTTCGGGTGATGATGAGTGACGGACGTCATACTCTATCATGTAAGTTAGTGTAAATTAACCGAAATAAAAAATGGGGCTAATGAAGATGCAGTTTGGATTGACAAACTCTAAACACTGCAGCACTGCTTTTTCCTGTACCTCGGTTCTCCTTATCAAAGTTATGACATACAAAGACCATTCAACTTGTTTGAGTTTCCTTGAAAATGTTTCTCCTTCATTGGCATCTTTATTTCCGAATGTCTTTGTTACTTCTTGTAGACACTAAATTCTGGACAGATATTTTCAGGTGCCTCTTTAAAAATCCATGACTGGGTTATTTCACCAGATTCATACACTGTTATACTTTAAGGTCTTTAAGTTCTAACCCATCCTCCAACTAAAAATGGTACAATGGTGTATTTGTGTTTGTTAAACATTAAATATATAAATAAAATATTTAAAAAACAAACAAAAACACGTTCTTCTCTCACCTGTTTACGCCTTTGCAGCCTTCATGCTCTCCACCCAGCTGAACTGCATGGCCGAGGAGAACCTGCTGGCTCCAAACTGCATCTGTGTGCTGAAGAGGCATGTGACCAACATACTGAAGGATGGACGGTATGCGTTATCTTCTTTCTTAATTTTCATAGACATCTTGGAATCATTCAGACGACTCTAATAAATATAAAAAAGAAAAAATCTACACACGATGCTGCTTCCTGTTGTTCATGGAGATTTCTCTTTACAGGCGAGTGGTAATCATTTTGGAAATTGACGTCATCAAGCCTGCTGAAGACGTCGCTGGCAGAATCGGAGACCCGACTCCTTACACTGAGGGTGAGACATTTTGTTAATAGTGCAGCTGTGCTTGATGAACATACCTTAAGAAGGGAGGCTGATGTTGAAGCATGAAGTAGTCACACATACAAGGAATTCGTTCTCTTCGTTTAATCCATCCAAACAGGGCTTAGACGTTCGCTCAAAGAAGCAACGGACATTTAGGGGAGTGAATCTGTGACCTCGTGGCTCCAACACTGCTCTTTCTAGTCGTAGCTTCCTGTATGATGTTACTGCAGGCTAATGCTAATATCACGTTATCCTTGCAGGCCAGAGTAAAGGTCCACAGTCAGTTCAAGCTCCAGTCCCTGAAAACCGACCTCCACTGCAGCCACAAAATAAAAACGAAGGTGAGTGCAAGGCTTTATTCAAAACTTCTGCCCATGAACTAAATGACCACCAGGTGGCAGCATTCTTCTGCTGCTTGCAATCCACCCAGTGATTTACAGGACACAAGTGATTTTGACACCCTTGTTGAGACACATTTTAATTTTTGACACGCTGTCAGTTGTTTTTATGAGAGATATGCACTGGAACACGACACGGCAAATAACTTGGACCGGGAGAGGTGTGCAGTACAGCTGTCAGAAGGGTTTTGCCGTCTTCTGGTATGTGTCATAGCAGGTGTTCATCCTCTTAATCTGCCGTGTGGGAATTGAGGTTGTGGCAACCCCCATCCTCATCAGCACAGTCATTGTTCATTTCTCTGTGTGTGCTGCTTGATCTGGGGGCTTAATTACCAGAAGTGCAGTAGTTGGCAAAGTGGAAGGACTTAAGTGGACACTTTGAACTTTAATCCTCGGCGTGAGACGCACACAAATCAAATGTGCAGAGCTTGTTCAAACGGGAAGAAAAAATCTCAAAGTCAGGCAGCAGCGCTCTCCGGGGGAAGAGCAGCTCCAGTTTGTTATAGCATTTCACACTCTGCCCTGATTCTGTGAAATGCGAATCATCCTTCTCACCAAAATGCTGGATCACACATCTCCAAACAGCTCGATTTTTGTTTCTTGCTCAGGTCTTTCCTGCTTTCTCTAGAGTCACTCATGGTAAATTTGCTTTAAGTCAGTAGGTTTTTCTTAGGTAAAGAAAACATCGCTCACGAAGTGAGATAATTAGTGATCAAGCAGTTGCAATCCAAAGAAATTGGATTTTTGTAATTTGTCTCTAATGAATAATGCATGTGCCTCTCTCTTGACTCCTCTCTATCAGTGCTCTTCATGGATCATTTATTTTTCTCCTCGCTCTTCCAACAGTGAATAAAGGTTTCAACAGAGACTTTGGGAAGAAGGCTTCATCTGCTATGCCAAGTACGCCAGGGGGCAGCTCCAAGGTTGTGCCCATCGCCAGCCTCAACCCCTACCAGTCCAAGTGAGTGCGTTTCTCAGTCCCTGGGAGTTCGTAGTTGTGATTAGGACTGATTCAAATGATTTTTTTCAACAGATTATTTTCTGAGGAGTCGATTAATCTACCAACGAATAACGTCTTATGAGCTAATAACTTCTGACATTAATCTTTCAACATGAAATCTATGAACGAACAAACCATTTGAAAGTCAGCTTTGAGCAAATGATAATATTCATCACAAAAATCCTGGTTTATTCAGGCCTTTATATTGACCTAATTAGAAAACTCGTCTGTTGCTATATTCTAACATTCATTAGCATGCATAAAGTGAAGTAATAACTGTAATTATAATTGTACTCGAGTAATTCATTTAGCAAACGGTTGCTTACGCCCACTCAGAGGAATGTAATGTATATGGTTTAGTTTTATAGGTCTATAGACCCACAAATAAACTGCTAACCACTTGTTAATGGACTGCAAGCAGTGTTGCCTTATTAGCCATTAGCATCTGCTCTGTGGAGTCTTTATTGAGCTCTTGTCTGGAAAAACAAGGACTACTACTGCGACTCACCACCCCAGCCCTGCAGATGTCAGTCTTTCTATTGTGTTCTGTTGAGATGCTGAATCTGCTCTGTTCAGTGTAATACTTTAGTTTGTGTTAGATCAGATTCAGACTATATAGACATAGTAGTAGAAGATAAATCTGTATATTTGTATAATGTTTTAATTGAGTTTACGTCAATTTCTTTTGGATTTCTATATATGCAAATCTTGTATATTTTTTGCTTATGTTATTGAGTTATTTGTATTTTATTTTTATTATTAGTTTAACTATCCCACACCTGTTTTTCTTTTCACTCACGATTTTCAAGAGTGTTTTTTTTTTTTTTTTTTTTTTTTTTTCTGAGCTACCGTGACCGAGCAGTTTCCCTTGTGTGGATCGATAAAAGTCTATCTAAGTCTAAATATAGTGACACATTTAATTGGCCCGTCGACCTTATGTGAAACATATCGGATCTCATGTATAGTGTATGTTGTCAGATAAATAACAAAAAAAAACACGATATGACTGAGTTCAGTTTCTACATATTTCCAGTATATAGATTCTCTGGGAGACCAGTGAGCATAGCGGTTTCATTTTTCAATTATAAAAGCTCTGGGAATGTCACTCTTTACTTTTTCTACTCTTAAATCAAAAAGAAAAGACTGATAGGTCTTAATCAAAATCTTTAAACCCTTGAATGTACTATTGCTATTAATATACACATTACTATTGACCTAAAAAAAACATTTTTTTGTTGTTTTGTTCAGGCTTTACTGCGTCACCTTCATTGAATTCAATGAGAATTTTTAGAGGGTGACATAATGAAATTTCTAAATGCCTCCATTCTTTTGAGTATTGCCAGTGCTGTGCTCATACCACAGACTTCTTGGCTCACCTAAATGTCTTTTTAGGTATGCCAGCATTAATGTCATTAGCTACACCGTTGCTTTTTTTCTCCAGTGACTAATCAAATGTCCCTGAAAAGCCTCTTGCAGAGGAGGCGAGTTTTATTATTATTATTAACAGGTTGCGATGGCGAATGAATAAATGAATGTAATATATCTGTATATAGCCTGACATTCTTGGCTCAGGACTCAGACTCGTGTCTCTCTGCGTTACAGGTGGACGATCCGCGCCCGTGTGACCAACAAGAGCAGCATTCGTACATGGAGCAACTCTCGGGGAGATGGCAAACTCTTCTCCATGGAGATTGTTGACGAGAGCGTAAGTGTTATTGCCAGAGTTTGAGTAAAACTGTGTAAATAAAACCCAAGAAGTTGGAAATCTGCGCCTGTCCTACCTTTAGACCCTGTGTCCTCATATGGGGACATTAGGTCGGTGGCAGCTATTTCTACTTCATTTAGACCCTTTGTACTCAGAAGGAGACACTTTTGGTTGCCTCAGTGTCATTTAGTTTTAGGTCATTTCATTATGATAAATGTAGCTAAATGAAAGATGCTAACGCTAAGAGCTTTACTGAGAAGTAACGTTAGCCGTACAACACTGTAGTGTCAAACAGGACGTTAAAAGGACGACGAAGACTGATCACAAATATTCTGTTTATTGTTTTATTGTTATTTATTATCGGAACTGAAATAGTTATTGTCGGCTGTAACTACGCCAAAACAACAACATCCACAAACTTATCTTACAGCCCTCCAGAACGTAACTTAAGAAGTAACTTATGGTACAACTTCATCAAAAAAATATACAGCATAAATTAATATTACCTGACACTAAATGTGAACCACAACACCTGGTTTCACTGCGTGGATTCCAGTGGTTTCTTAGTATGGAGCATTTACTTTTCTTTGACAGATTTGAAAAGCAGTCAGAGATACAGTTTTACAGATATCTCTGACTGCTTTTCAAATCTGTTGGTTCAGTCAATCACACAACAGCTCCTCGCATTTTTTAAATTAATTTTACACTTTAGACACTATTAAAGCCTGTGATTCAAACTAATACTGCTAATCTCCATGTTCAGCTGTCTATTATTGCCACTCAGTGGCCATAACCATGGAGACGTCCCGTACATACCCTGTGTGCACCAGTCGCTGTGAAAACATGAAAGCAGGAATTTCAGCCAATTCATTCTACATCTGATCATGGGACAAAAGTGCGACATGGTTCAGAACCTCATCGAGTTTTGTTATTAATAAATTTTCCTGTTCATGCTTACTAACTTTTCTAGTTCGATATGAAACTCCAAATTTAACAAATTCTGTCGGTAGCAACAGCTACGTTGCCAGTGAGCCAGTACTCTGCTTCTGCATTAAAATAAACACTTTTATATTTTAGTGACTTTGTTGAAACATACAGTGAAATAATCCCCTTGTCCACATATGAGGACTTTTTTTTTTTTTTTTTGTCCAAAAACTACTTTCAGTTCAAAGATGATTATTTTTTATTCTTCTTAAGTCCTACCTAACCAATCCCTATAAATCTTAATCAAAGTAGGACGCATTCCAAACAAAAGCTTGACTCTCAGGAGGTTAATATTAACTGAATTTTATATTTTGTTCCAGGGTGAGATACGAGTGACTGGTTTCAACCAAGAGGTGGACAAGTTCTACACCCTCATAGAAGCTGGCAAGGTGAGACGTTCCTCCAGATGACGATGCAGCGTGTCCTAGTTATTTGCCAAAACTGCAGATTTGGCTCCTGACTGCTCTATCAACAGCTGCCAGTACTTTTTGAGTAAAAACCACACAGACTTTGAATGAGTCATCTGGCTGCACTATACCCGTATAATAAGCAGCTTATGATGATCTGCCAGCCTTTGTTGATCCCTCCCCCCCCTGTCCTCCTCCTCGTCTGCCTGAAGTGCTGTCTTGTTTGCAACATTCAGTCAGGTAAAACGCTCCCCAGATCTGTGATAAACACGTGCTTCATCCCTCTGTACGGGCCAGGTCTACTACATCTCCAAGGGCTCCCTGAAGATCGCCAACAAGCAGTACACGTCGGTGAAGAATGACTACGAGATGACACTCAGTGGAGAGTCCACCATCATTCCCTGCGAGGATAGCTGTGACGTTCCCATGGTGCAGTGTGACTTTGTCTCCATCGGTGACTTGGAGAACAAAGACAAGGATGCTATTGTTGGTGAGGAGAAAGTAATGATCTGCTCAGACATTTCTGAGCCCAACCTCTGTCGTTAAGGCCCCAGACGTCAGTTTCTTCTCCTATGGAAAAAAAAATAAAATACACAGAGATGAGATGCTGGCAAAAGTGAAACTAGAGTGAAGTCTCATGTCCTCACTAGATAATTAGCCTCCCAGTTGTGCTTTGTTCTTGATCCAAGTATCTGTTCAGTATATTGTTCTAACAAAGACAAGTTATACGTTTTCAGTCCCATCTGGTTAAAATACGTTCTCAATTAAGGAAAACATTGCTTCTGCTTGTTTCTGTTCTTATGGTTTCCTCAAACATTTTTTTAATCCTTCCAACCTCTCCAACAACCTTATTTCATATATTACATATTATAGCACCACTCTGTAAGGCCCAAGCAAAATTAAAAAGTGGATGGTGGTTTTTGGGGCGGCCTCCCAGTGAGAAGGTCTGGGTTTGAGTCCAGTTTGAGCCTTTCTGGGTGGAGTTTGCATCTTCTCCCTGTGTCTGCGTGGGTTTTCTCTGGGCTGTTTGTCTCTGCGTTAGCCCTGTGATGGACTGGCGACCTGTCCAGGGTGTACCCTGCCTTTTGCCCGATGACAGCTGGGATAGGCTCCGGTAACCCCCCGCGACCCTAGTGAGGATAAGAGGTAGTAGAAGATGAGAAACCAACCGCCAAGTCTTCCTCTGCTCGTGGCTCTGAACCCTTTTCGAGACAGAGCTTATGGCTCATTTGGTCCCAGTGCCGCAGTGAGATGATATGTCCAATTAAAACAATATTTCTGCTGAAATGCTTATCATGTTTTGCCAATCCACTTCACGAGACATTCATTTGGACGTTGTCTTATTTATTCTGTGCGATAAAAGGACGGGGGAGCGATAAGCTGATCGTCCATCACTGAATGGATTGGGCTTCGTACTCACAGGTGGCTTACGCTTGTGTCTTCCATTGTTCCTTTTGTGCGAGTGCGTATTGTTTTCCTTTGGCTTCGTGACGATTATGATTCTCTCGAGCACCGCCTTTTGTGAAAAGCGTAAACCAGCCAACCGAGGCTGGGAGCCCAGCTCCTGCTGAGTTTTTTGAGGTGTCTGGAGTAGAAAGTGGAGTCAGATATGCAGGGAGGTTGAGGTAATGGCACCGTCAGAGCCAGAGATAAAAGTGGTATTAATAATACTGATGACAGTAATGGCCTGTAGCGCAGATTGACTTTGGGCCTCGTGGCAGAGCCGAGGAGAACCTGCTGCCATTGGTAGCATGAAGTAATAATGAGGAGTGTGCTCCTAATTCCTTTTAATAAAAAACTGCTGCTTGTGTTGCCGTCGGAGCGATTTCTCTCCAACGTGCCACTCGTCATTCAGCCCTCAAACGTAAAATCCTCTTTGGGTTGAGTTTAAAGATGATGATAAAAATGAAGCCGCTCTTATAACTTTACAATAATGGCTTCCATTATGTGTAACCGTATTAGTCAACAAATTGTGCCTGATGAATTGCGAATTGTGAAAAAATAAAGCCCACTTCTTGGTTTCTCTCCAGCATTGTGGATGTAAGTGCCTTGTAGTCTCTCTCGGTATATTGCACTCAACTTGAAATGAATGAATAACTTATTCCCCTTGAGTCAATTTGTGCTGGAAGCTATAGGATGTATTCATGATACATTTATTTTGGGAACTGTTTTTCTTTGAAATGAAAACAGCGTTGCAAATAGTATACAACAAACTATAACAAATAATTAATGTATAAACTGTAAATCAGTCAAGGATGGAGAAGCAGCTGCAGCTAAATCTGTGATTTCTGTTCCAGATGTGATCGGAATATGCAAGAGCGTCGACGAGGTGACCCGTCTCACGACCAAGACCAACCGCGAGGTGTCCAAGAGGACCATCAGTCTGATGGACATGTCTGGGAAGTTGGTGACTGTCACGCTGTGGGGAGAGGAAGTGAGTGCAGACTTTAAGCTGAAATGTGTAATGGAGCGCAGACGTCGTGTCAGGATCGGTGAAAATCAGTACCAGGCTCACACTGCACCAGCTGGTTTATATTTGAGCACTTAGGAACCCAAAGTAGAAACCAGGGTTTTTATTATTAATCATCATCTGAGAACAGACATGTTTGAGTGGAACCTTTAAGGCCCTTTTTATTTATTGTAGAGGCTTTAAGTCAGTCACTATAAATGAATGACTCTGGAGTGAAGCTAGAGCACAGGGCTGGGCGGTGCGACTAAAAATGTATTATCACAGTATTTATTTATGTTTATTTTTTTGTTTATTTATTTCATGCATAATTACGTTTTCTACTGGTTGAGAAAAGAATTAATGCAGCAGACTGAGGATGGACTATTTTACTGTGATGATGAGTAAATATTGTAGAATAATCCCACACTAGTAGTAAAACGGGTTTGCATGGCCTCGTGTTAGCGCTGCCTGCTGACGTAGAAATCTGGGGACGTTTATGGCTCTCAGATCAAATTAAAATTAAAAAAAAAAAGAAAGAATTAAATGTTATCATGATGAAATGAAGAAACAGTGATGATTACAGTTTCATTTGTTTTGCCGTATTTATTCATAATTAGACCGGTTACTGTAATTATTATAGTTGGTTCTCAACATTTTTTTTTTCTTCTCATTCATAAAAAACTAAAAATGGGGACACCTTTAGTTGGGAGACAGGTTTTCCTAAACAGGGACTGTCCGCAGAAATCAAAGATGTCACCTTTTCTCGTTCTGCCACTTCATTTTTCTGACAATATCCATCTTCACCACACCTGACAGTGACGCAGTCGCAGCGTGTGTGTGTTTAGAAGTGCTACATTGAAAATGGTCCGGACTGAAACAGTGTCTCGCGGTGCCGGGTTCCCAACACTGTGTAATCAAATAGACTGCAGCAATATACAGGCACCATACGTACTATATAAAAGGAAAACACAATACATGATATTTACAGAATTATAAAACTATAAAAATGCCAGTATATTGAAAATTCATATCATAACAGAGAAGAAAATACAGGTACTCCCTATGAACCAGTACAGCGCCCGGCCCTGCTAGAACATGCAGTCAGACGAAGAGCTCATTGATACAAATGCTGCATTTGTGGCACTTGAGAATTATGTCAAGAAGGTGTTTAATTAAAAACAAAAGTGGTTGTCGGCACTCGGGGGTCAGAGTTCAAGCACGTGAGAACTGAAGCTATTTAACAATGTTTAACAGAAGCGGATGAGCTTGAAATTATTGTCTACACATCCTGTCACCGTGCAAGAAACCGAATGGTTTCCTGAAGTTGATTTTTACCTGTGGCTCATGGGGACTGTGCTGAGTGCACCACGGTTTCTGTTTTTTTTTTTTCTCTCTCTTCCTGACAGGAGGCGCAGTGTCCCGTTTGTTTATTTATTTATTTGTTTGACAGATGCCCCTTTCCTGGAGGGACACGATGATGTACACAACATATATAGTTCATAAAGAACAATGACAATGCCTAGCGGCAAGTACTGAGGCGCGTTGCCACATATAGGAAGGCTTCATCTCCTCCCCCTGGAGTTCATGGAGTTAGCTCTTCAGGTTATTATGCAAAACAGCATCAAAGTTCACAGAAAAAATATGCAAGTGAGGGGAAAAAAATCATTTTTTTTACTGATGGCTCAGGGATATTTATGATATTTATGTCTTTTAATCATAGTCAACTATTTCTTTAAATATTGGACAGATCCTCAAGACGTTTGCTTCATGTCTAATTGTAATATTAGTGTTCCCCTGACTTTTCACCTACAGGTCACTATTGTCACTGCTACTGCAAAGCTTTACTTTGAGTCCAGTGCTAATTGATAAATGTGACCTTGTGCACGGTTGTAGATTATCAGTCCTAAACTAAGAGCGCACCCACGCTAGGCAGTTTACCCCTTAAAGTTTGATGTAGTAAGAGTATGAGTGAACCCTCAGTGAGTAAAAAGAGAAGGGGTGTAATCCAGACAAATACAAGTACTGGTGTCATTTTAAAAAAAAGTCATATTTGCTCCTTTGCACAGGCAGAAAAGTTTGATGGCGCCGGACAGCCCATTGTAGCCATCAAGGCAGCGAAGCTTTCAGATTTCGGAGGCCGGTCACTCTCTGCATCCTTCAGCAGCACTCTGATGATTAACCCAGACATCCCTGAGGCATTCAAGCTCAGAGGCTGGTAAGTTCAAGCCTTTTTTTTTTTCCACATAAAAATGTCTAGTGAAGTGTTAAGTTTTGCATTCAAAGCTTTTTCCCTAATTTTAGTTTTAACAAGTGCTTACAGACATTTGTCATTTACCCGTTCAGACACATGCACCGAGGGCGGCAGGCAGTGTTACCCTTGGTATGCATTTAATGTCAGAAGCCGTGTCTCGTTCTTGTCCCCCGCCGGATGGCAGCTCCTTGCATGCGAATATTATGCTAGAAATTGAAGAACTTGGAGGATTTAAATGGCAAGTTTCCATTCGCCAAGTTGAGAGAGAGAGAGAGAGAGAGCATGCTCTGATTCTCATTATCAAGATTAGCGTTCCCCCATTAGCCACAATGTGGGGGGAGCTTCAATGAAGCATTACACATAAATGGAAATCATGCTTAATCTGTGGAAATGCGTTTTTTACTCCTCTAATCGCCTTTCCAGATGAAATGAAATCCAGACTCATTTCTGTGTGATTATGTTGATTGTAGCATTTCTGTTCTAATGTGTGAGTATTAGATTGAGTAGTGTGTGTGTGTGCGTATGTGTGTGTGTGTGCGCGCTTATGTTATTGCATGTGTGTGTTCACTAAACGTGCAGGACTGTGTAGAAATCAACTGAGATGTATTTGTCTTTAAAACCCAGCGATCTATAGTCATCTGTATATTAGTGGAGCTGAAATGATCGAGTAAAATTTGTAGGAAGGTCATTGCCATGATGAATAGAGAAACATTTAAGCTTTTAGTTTTATTTTTTGCCAGTTCTTCATTATTATTTCCCCAGAGCTATTTCCTCTCCTTGAAGTATAACATAACCAAAAATAAATGAATCCTTTGTACATAGATCAGGCATAACATTATGACCACCTTCCCAATATTGTGTAGGTCTCCCTTGTGCCTCCAAAGCAGTTGTGACTCATCAGAGAATGGACATGGGTCGTCTGAATGTGTCCTGTCGTGTGTGGAAACAGGATGTTGTTAGTGGGGGCCTGTCTGGGTGTTTGGGTCTGGTCTAGGTGGGTGGTACACCCACATGAATGCCAGGTCCAAAAGTTTCCCAGCAGAATATTGAATTGTCACGAGATAATCAATGTCATTCACTTCTCCTGTCAGCGGTCGTAATGTTATGCCTGATCGATGAATGTATGTTTTTCTCTATGCGAGACGTGAGGATAAATTGTATTTTTCTATAGTTTTTGGCACATGACTGATGGATGAGGCAGCGCTCGCATGTTCTGGGGGCGGCGGCTGATACTTAACCTCTCTGCAGCGCTATAGCGCTCTGATTGATCTGTCCTCTTTATAGATCCTGCTTAAGCAGGCTGCGTCTGACCCCTCCTCTCTGACATGAAGGCAAATGTCTGCGTTTGTGAGTGGGAGATGCAATCGATTCTATCCGAAGGGCTCCATTTATTCACTTTCCAATATCAGCGCCTGCCCTACACCGGCGTACAACAGACAGTAAACACTTGATATTTATTTAGTGACAAGTTCGCTGCAGCCTTGTTTCCTGCCTTGGAGTATTTAACGTTGATGCGAGTATGTAATCAGCATAATCGGGGCAGTTTTCTTTGCAGGTCAGCAAGCGAAAAACCGGAACATTTACTCAAATAGGCCTTTTTTTTTAAATTAGATGTCTTCACTGGTGTTTATAGTAGGTTTAGCATCACCCTTCTTTAAATAATTTTCATTTTAAATGAAAATGTTCAAATGAAAATGTTCTCACATTCCAGCCACTGCCAGTCGTAGGCAACTTAAGTTTTGCTTTGGTGATTAAAAGAAAGTATCAGATAAGAGCTTTAACCTGGATAATGTTATGGGTTTGACTATATTATGACTGAAATTAGGTTAAATTGATCCTTATTTAGGGGATTCTTTCTACGTGTTAATGCTAACGCTAACAACGAGCTAACTGAATATTGGTTGCGCGTTTCAGGGGTGACCCAGCAGAAGCTGCATTTCACATCACCCTCCACAGTGGTTCCACTTACTTCTTGTGATATATTTGTTGGAGAGGCTTCACTTGATAAAGACAGACTGGACTTCGTCCCCTCTGTGTCCTCCTTTGGTCAAATCGTCCATCCAGCGAATATAGTCCCATCAGTCATTGTCAGCTTTTTAAAATAACACTCACAGTCTCAGGGAGTGACCGTATTGGTATATTCTATAAAATATGCGTTTTCCTCGTCCATTCGTGCCAAAACAGTCCATTGAAATATGCTAACCACCGTTTACAAGTTATAGTGTTTTGAGATGTTTGGCATCCAGTTAAGCCCCGCCCCTCAAAAACATCACATTGTTTACAAACCGTGAAATAGGGTTAGATTGAAAAAGACCTGTTATCACCACCTGGTCTTAAGAATCACTGTTCTGCAGCCCTTATACTTCCTGTGCTCTCGACTCTTTAATGACAGAAGGTAGCTCCGCTTGCAGCTGCTGCTTCTTTGGATGGTCAGAGATAATGATCCTTAAATTCTTCTGTTGGTGGTGTTCACTGAAGAAGAGGAGCCATCTTGGGTCCCTGTGATCAAGTTTAAAAGTCATAGATGGAAGGAGGCCAGATCTGCCTCATTACTCTCAAAGTTGAACCAAGTGAGGACCATGGCAGGAAGACAAGATTGTTATGTGGCATGACTGAGAGCCGGAGCACAGCCAGCTTCGTCCTATGAAGAGGACTGAGAGAATATCTTCCTTGGTTATTTATCCTTATTTGGAGGCTGCTCACAGGGAGGGGTGGCTGTCTGAAAAGTATTGTAAGTTGTTAGTGTGTGTTTTGATTGGATCTCTGCTGGCTGTGGTCTAAATAATGTGTGTTTTGTTGTGTTGTTGATAAGCCTTGGTCTCGGGGTGGTTTTATTCCCTGTAAAAGTCTTTCTGTAAGAAGTGCACATTTTGAATAAATCTCTTGAAGATTAGTATTATTTTAACCTAATGCAAGGATGTCAAACAAACAACCTGCGACCAAACCAACCCCATCAGAGGGTCTAATCTAATCGGCGTAAATTCGTGTAAAAAAGTGCACAAATTAGAAGGAAACCTGCAATTTTTCAATCAAAGAAACTGCTACTATTAATGTTTCCACTTGGATGCTAGCAGGAGTTGCAGGTATAACGCTATACTGAGACTAAAATGTAGATGGCGGCAATGTGCCGGAATTTCACTTATTTTTATTAAAAAAAAAAAAAAAAAATCAGGTTGCCAAAAGGTTGTTGTACCAGAGTAGCTCCTTAAATGTAAACACTGTCATAACGTACGTCTTTGCACAGAAGCAAAGAGAAATGTTGGTGTAGTTGTTGTTACACTTTTATGTTGCTGCTCTGGACGCCTTGAGATTAAATTGGACTGTATTGTGCCCCTGAACTAAAATGAGTTCGACACACCCGACCTAATGGAGGAGCCCTACGCCCCTTCTCCATAAACCAAGAGTAAATGTGCCTTTTGGTTCTGTCAAGGCTGCTGATACGTAATATTTCTACTTGAGCTGAGGCGTCTTAATTTGATTATGTTTAAATGCAGACCTGTGGCCGTCACATGCATAAGTGGCAGCAGTCTGTGTTTATTTGAATAGAATTATACATTCTTTGCTAATCTATAGTTTATCTGAGGTTCACTCTGTCAGTATCCAACTTCACATTTCCACTCTAATCTAACTGTGTGGATGCGGTTGTCCATTAGGTGGCAACAGCACATTTGGAGATGATCTGGCTGCTTGTCTCCGTGTTGTCAGGCAGAGCAGTCACTCTTCCTGTTAGCTACACGTTGTCAGGTTGATTCTCCGGCTTGATGGAGTCCACTTGGCCACACATGCACCATTATCTCATTTAGTCAGTCCGAGAAGTCATTTCCTCCGTCTTCCTTTGCATTACTTCAGTATTTTCTCTCGCGCTGGCACATAGTTAGGGCGGTAATTATGCGAAGCCAGAAGCAAACAAGCTTCAACTCGATAGTTTAGAGAACATTATACCTCCTTATTAAATAGACTGTTACTTGTACCAAAATGATGCTGCATTGACTTTAAAAACATGAATAATTGTTACCTGACTTGCTGAGTTTGATATAAACTTTTCAGGTCTGGCAAAGAAAGAGACATACTTTCCTTTTGCTGATTAGTTTAATCAGCAGTAGTGTAGTAATGATGTTTTAAAGCAACAGATATTAATTTATGTGTAATATAAGTTTTTGTTTTTCATATTTTAGTTAGAACTTACAAAGAAACAGAAATAAATAACCGTTCTATTATAATATTCTTTAGTTAGCAAATATTTACCTTGTGTCTGCACTATTTAAATCTTTTTCTTATTTTTTTTTGCAAAGAAAAACTATAGTACATTAATAAACATGGTATACTTTCTCTGTGGAGTTCCGTATAGGAAAACTCATTAAAATTCAACTATTGTGTTGCACTACTGGGAATCTACTGATGCATGCAGAAATGTTCATGAGGTGCAGAAATAACATGTTTATGTGGGCCCACTGTTTGCATTTACCTTTGTCTTCTACATAAAACAAAAGCGGTTTTCCCAGATGCAGCCCGCGTCGACTTTACGAAGAAGAATCGTTTTGTGAAAATGAGAAAAACATACGGCCGTCCGTGTTCAGATTAAATATAAATGTTGCCTCTTTTGGTTCCACGTTTGACAGCGTGTCAGTCACTCCAGATGAAGTGGCTAACACCTTGTCTCACACACACACACAAACAACTCGCCGTGATCCTGTTTGTGTTGTGTTTGCCACTGTCGACTCGGGCACGAGATTCTTAGCCGTGAGCTCAGAACATTGCTTACTGAGGCTTTTCCATCATCCCTCTCACGTTGACATGTCTCTGCTCGTGCACTGTCCTTTTTCCGCTGACACGCTGACGTCGCGCACGCACGTGTCCGACGGCTTCCAGTCGACTATCTGGGTTTCCCTCGCAGAAGCCACTCGGCTCTAAGCTGAGATCTGCCTGCTTTCACTTGACTGTTGCACTTTTTTTCTTTCTTTTTTTGTCTCCTTCATCAAAATTCATCACTGTTTTGTGGCATTTCTGTTTCTCTTGCTCCTCTATTCCCTCCTCCTCCAGACTCTATGATTAAAAATGGCAGCGGATTTTAAACCGAACGCTGTCACCGTGCTATCTCGTTGAGTGTTTTGGAGTGTTTGGGCATTCGTCAAATCAGATGTGCAGAGCAGCCATGTGGAGCTTTAATATCTACAGAAGTCATGGCAGAAAATCCTGTTTTTATTTTGCCTAATCTAACTTTTTTTTTTTTTTTTTTTTTTTATGTCCGAGCACGTGACTGGATGCGGGTGTAATTAAAGGTCTCCGCACGTACCTGGTCAAGAAAATTTGTGCCATGGTAAAGAATTGCTGCACATCTGACGGTGGACGTGTGGAAATGGACTGCATGTGGCCACACTCTGAACCGTTAATGGGGATATTTTCAATTAGTCATGCCTCCGAGAGCGAGGCATGCTCCCCATATTTACAGCCCGACCCTATTGCACACCACTCGTCTGCCTTGTGGCCAGCAGATTAGTAAGCTCTATTGATCTCTGTGCCCGTTTTAAACTGATACCCACACGCACACACACACACGGGCAACGGCAATTTACCTCCACCCATCTTTCTTCTCCTCCTACCTTGTCTTCCCCCTTCTCCTTCCGATTGTCTTCCTTGAATTACCAGGAACATTGGGTGAAAATGGGATTCTGATATCACTGTAACAGCCCTGACCCCGGCCGGCTCATCTGTCCCTGTGCTGTTGATTCATTTCACAAGCCTCCCAGCCAGCCGCGCTCTCAGATGAGCCATCCCTGCTTTGACGAACAAAAACGGATTCTCTGTTTGAAACACAGCTTTTTTTTTTTTTCTTCCTTTTTTTTCTAAGCTGACTGTTAAACGGACAGCCTGCAGTCTGCTGACAGCCGTGTGAACAGCAGCGTTTTGTGCCCCCTGCTTTGGTTCAGAAGTGTAGAGTGAGTCGTTAAATAACAAAATTAGGACGAGAGGAAAATATGTTTACAAGTTGACATGAATTTACTTTTACTCACCAGTGGTTTTTTCCCCATTGCTGCGTAAGTGGGAAAAACAGTTGTAGGGTCTGCAGACTGTGGCAGCGGGACGATAACTCTAAACTGTTTCCTGTAGTCAGGTTTTGACAATTAAATTTCAAGACCGATAACATTATAGAGATGAAACAGCAAGTTGATTAATGGCAATTAAAGATAAATGTGAATATTTGCTCCTCTCTGGATCCTCTGTTATATTAATTAAAGGTTTCGGCTTTAAGGTGTTATTATTAAGGCATTAAGGTACCAACAGGAACAAATTAGCAACGATGTGATATTAAGATCATGACATGTTAATGAAATTCGGAGAGTTGTAGTGATGAGAGGTGCACAAACCTTTGCCGATGCAAAGTTTGGTTTATTAGTTTATTGAATTGGGACGATACACATTGATTAGCCAGACTTAGCACTAATGCTAAATTCCAGCCATAGTTTCCAAGGCACGTACACAACACAGACACAGAAAACTTTGAAACAACAATCATACAATAGACAATTACAGAAGCAGACATGGATAGACTATGTCAAAACAAATCAAAAAAAAAAAAAGATACAGATGGTATCGAAACAAACGCTATTATGACAAAACATTTCACCCACTATTGTATAAAAAAACATTTATGGACCAAGCACCCCGAGAGTATGCATAAGATTAAGACAGGTAGTCGTCACAGTTTCAGATATGTGGTGGTAACTTGTTCCAGGGATGTGTTCCTCTTACTGATGAGACCATTTGGGAGAATTCAGTTCTCGGTACATTTCAGTCACCTGTAGTTAGAGCTCTGGTTCTTTTTTCTCTGGATGAATGAAATGTGCAAGTATAAAGCTTGAACTAATCTGCCCGGCGGTTGACATGACGACCAGTGGGAGCAGCCGATACGATTGACTGACACATGACAGAAATGTGTTGTTTCCTAAAGGTCAAACCACCGCTTCCTACCAGTAACTTCACTGAGCTAATGGTGCCCTTAGAGCCCCCCGGTGAACACAGTCTTTCTTTAACTGTGGTCAAATCAGCAGTGACTGCCATTCACTTTGTTTCATTATAGGTACGACAAGGAGGGCCATGCTATGGATGGACAGTCCCTGACGGAGCTGAAAGGTGCTGGCGGAGGAGGAAACACCAACTGGAAGTCTCTAATTGACGTTAAGGCCGAGCATCTGGGGCACGGAGACAAGGTACGCGCACGGCTATTTATGTTGACACGCTAAAACATTAAAGATATGGAAACCCCAGATATATTGTTATTCAAGAACGCCTCTCTGAAGATACTCAAGGACGAGCTGAAAGACCGTCGTTGAATGCCAAACAACAAATATGAAGGCGCGCACAATCAATCTGCATTTGTTGTTATACATCCAGGGTGCGCATTCGCAGGTCTGTGGAGTCGGCGTAGTGTAACCTTGTCACTCCTAACTCTGCTTAGCAAAGTCTCTTCTAGCCGATAATTAGTGTGATGACTTTTTACAATCAATGCCTGCAGCACCAGGTTAAGCTGAAACCCACTAAGGTTCCTGATCTCCTACTCCTCATTAACTCCTCTGCTTTGTCGGTGTCCCCCCGCAGTCTTGGTGAAAGTCACATTTATCTCTGGTATCGATTATGAAGATTGCAAAGGCTTGATTACTTTCCCTCTTTAATGAAATCCCCACCCTTAGATAGGTAAAGTAATATGTATTCTTTAATTTTCTCCTTTTTTTTTTTCCATCTGTTGAGGGACAAAGCGCTCAGCCAAGTGTATAAATAGTCCAGGGCAGATAACGTGACCTGTGTCGAGATCTTAACTTGTGTAATTTAGCATCGTTTAACATGTACCGCACATTAGTAATAACCATAGTATGATGAAAATATCCCATTAAGACGAGGGCTGTTAATAGAGCCGAGGAACTGATGGCCACCAAGAGACACTGGAAGAACAATTTTACTGTAAAGACAAAAGGCGCTGGAGGAGGGGGGTAGCTTAGTTATCTGGAAACTCAAAACTACTTGAGAGCTCATTGTTCTATAAAGGGAAAAAAAAAAACAAAGAAGAAGGATTAAACTGGGGAATGTCTTCTGAAAGACTGAATTAAGTGGAAAAATATGTTGTGTTGAATGAGTAATTCATATTTTTTTTTATTCCGTATCATTTGCCTCAGGCTGTGAGTGACCCCTATCATACCTCTCACCCACTGATAACCTAACACAGGGCTTATTATTCCTCTTTAAACCCCATCATTTTTTACCCCCTCAAATTCCAAACCACAAATCCTGGCTGGAGCCATTAGTTCTTTTTCTGGTTTAAAAACAGGAGGTTTTGTCCCCGGGCTGTGGAAGGTCTCGCTGTTCCTGAGCCTGACACGAGGCCTGTTGACTGAAAAAAGCTGCCCTCAAACGCTCTGAGATATCCCCAACACAGGGGGCACGGGGGGGTCAACCTTCTCAGGACCCCACCGAGCACAGTCTCTTGCAATTAACTGTCGCTGTCACAAAGTCTTTGTGTCACAATCTCAAGTTTGCACGCTCCCCCTGTGCCCTCTCTGACAGTAAGTGGTCGCCCTTCCTCTTGTTGGCCTGACACCGCATTAGCACGAGCCTGTGACGGAGACGAGAAACAAGTTCTTCTGTCCTCTCCCCAGTAGTCAGTCACTCGCTAATTAAAGAGGTAACTACTTGATTAATTGGGCCTCTTGAAAAGGAAGCAAAGGTTGGTGTCTGGGTTGTTTTTTGTTACATCAAACCAGTCATTAAAGAGCTAACCCAACAGTTATGTGTTGAAACGAGGCGCTTTTCGCTTATTTTGTCGCGGTCATTTACCGCACTCTGAAGGGCTTTTTATTTATCCAAAGTGACACGGACTGTCAGTTGTCCTGTTCAAGAAGTTAATTGAGGTCTAATGCATTTCACCTATTAATGCATTTAGAGGAGAGAGAACGTAGTTTATTTTCATTAAGCGTTAGAGTTGTGGTCTTATTTTTTTTGCAAATGGTTTACACTTTCCTGATATCGCTCTTCAGATCTCTATGGTGGAAGGTTTGTTGCTCAACTCTCTGGTCCTGAAAATCAACCTTTATCATTTTATTCAAGCATTATCCAAGCATGCAGGAGCCCAGTCTCCCCTCCGCTGTTGTGACAGCCGATACTGAGGCTTTCCCAAAAACGTTAAAGAAAGAAACTGGACCTGTAGAGTCCTTAACAGACACTAGTCATGAAAGTTTCTCATAGGTTACACCCACGTATGTTCCTGTTCCCCATCAGTGAAGCGTCTTCAAGAAACTCTCAAGTCCAGTTGACTTTCTTTAACATAACCTGTGGCAACTAGAGATGACCGATATGGATTTTTATAGGGTCGATATCGCCTTTTTTTTTTACGCCAGCCTTGGACGATACGTGCAGCCAATTTTTCTGAGGCAACATTTGGAGCATATACTGCTTATTCTCCCTCCACTTTCGTGATAATAATAACAAATGTGACAAGTATTTTATATTTAAACAACAATATGAACATTTATTGAACTCAAAGACTATTTAACGCTCTTATGCATACAAAATAAAGTTATAAGAGGTAGAGCGCCAACATTTACCACCTTCCAGCTGCAAACACTCTGCTAGTGGGGAGTGGCAATGTATGGGCTGCACGCGTCCACAGCATCTACAGCAACACAGGGCTGCACGTGGATGCGTCTGGATCTAAATCTTTCTTAAGCACGATGAAAATAAACTACTGTCTCTCTCCTCTAAATGCAGTGATACATTTTTACATGTACCATGACCTGGAGGAGTGACAGTCTTCATAAATGTGCTAGTTGTGAGGGGTGGGGTCTTTCTCTAAAGGAGTGAAACATCAGTTTTAAAGTCCTTTCCTTCATGAAAGTACAAAATACAATAGTAAAGCAACAGCACATCCCCAATTTTTTATTTGCGTTTATCTATTTTTTATCTAATGCGCATTCATGTCACTTGCTCGGGTGTTTATCTTGTCAACCAGGAAAGTTTTCTGGAGGTTCTTTACATGCAGCAACTTTGCCATGTTTGCCTCTCACCTACAAATGTAGCAGCTCCCTGACTATTTTGCATCTGTGTCAGCCTTTTGGCTTCTTGTTGATCATTCAACTTGCGTATCCGCCGCGTAGATGTTGCTCTCTGACTGTTCGCATACATCACCTCGTCCTCTTGAAAATGTCATCTTAATGTTAATTTAATGCTGTTTTGTTTTCACCTTCCAACAGTCAACATATTTATCATAAACTACCCAAAGGTCGCTGGAGCGAGAAGACTGCATCTACCGGGAGTGAACGTTTTTTTTTGGCACTGAACTATTCTTTTTATGTGCGTTTTCTTCTTTTTCAGGCTGACTACTTCACCTGCATAGCTACCGTCGTGTATCTGCGCAAGGAGAACTGCCTTTATCAGGCCTGCCCGAGCCAAGACTGCAACAAGAAAGTGGTAGACCAGCAGAATGGCATGTTCCGCTGCGAGAAGTGTGACAAAGAGTTCCCCAACTTCAAGTATCGCCTCATCCTCTCTGTAAGCGACTCGGCACCGGTTTACCTAAATCCTCCCTTACAAAATACCTGCGCCGCACATGCACTCATACGCGAGCCCGTGCACCAAAGCTCATATTTAAAATTCCTGTTGTTCCTCCTCGTTGCTGTGCTCTCCTGTTCTCATTACTCTGCATATTTGTTCTCATGACTTACCGTTCTTATTCATCACTCTGTTTCCTGAAACCCAAGCCACTTTTCCTCCTTATGTCCCGCTCTCTGTGCTTCCAGCGTTGCCTCCCTCTGCTCTTTGCAGTTGAATTTTGAGGTCTTTAAATCCAATTTTGCCGTTTCTGTGCCGCATTCGTAATGAAGACTAATTTTAGTGTGTTTACTTGGTTAGAGCCGTGTCTGGCTAATCGCTGCGGCTTTCCATACTGTGCAGTTGTTTTTTTCCAGAGAACCGTTTGCAAATAAACATTTATTTATTTTTGGTTTGATTTTTAATAACAAAAACTCAGCCGGCAACAGAGCAATTGGAGCCAAGCAGTTGAAATAAGCGGCTTTTGTTGTTGTTTTGGACCGCTCGCCGGTTCGCATGCTGCTATTCTTCTCACGCTGTAGCATGAGCTGTGGATGTGCTTCCACTCTGTGTATGTGCACACGGTATATGTCTGTGAACGCTCGTCAAGAACAAAAGCAAACATGCCGACACTTGTCTATGCGTTTACCTTTTCTTTTTGTTTTCGGTTTTATCCGTCAGGCCAATATTGCGGATTACGGGGACAACCAGTGGGTGACTTGCTTCCAGGAGAGTGCAGAGGCCATCCTGGGCCAGAATGCAGCTTACCTGGGGCAGCTCAAGGACTCGGTGAGACTTTTCTTCCTGAATATAATACTGGCCTCAGGAAATGACCAGGGCAGGAGCTCTCTCTTTTTTTTTTTTTTTTTCTCTTCCTGGCAAGCGTCCACACATACACAGTCGTGCAGTGAAATGCAAATGTGCCACGACACCTACTGTGCTCTGTTTCTTCCAGGCATAATTATTTAGAAAATCACAGCAGTTGATGTTGAGTGCTCAATTATTAGACACTGGCTTTATTTTGCACTTGAGACCAAAAGGTATGTTTTGATTAAAATAATATTTGTGCCTCTCGCATTTAAATTCAGAATGAAGCGGCCTTTGATGAAATCTTCCAGCAAGCCAACTTCAGTACTTTTGTCTTCCGCAACAGAGTGAAGCTGGAAACGTATAACGTAAGTAGAACAGGGATGCTAATAAGTCTGATAAAATGCCTGTGGATTTGTTGTCATGCTTACGAGATGGGTTATGTAAAGAAAACGAGGCTGCCTCAAATCCCCATAACTACCCTCATTTCTTTGTAAGCCGAAAACACATTTCAGGAAACATAACCATGTCTTTATGCTGTAGCTGCCTTTTTTTTCCTCCTTTGATAGTCCCCCACCACCACCGCCACATATAAACAAAACTACCTGGCTTTCATTTTGACTGACAGTGTGTTTGTCCTAGAACGCTGCACATTTTTGTTGGCGCTGTGAAGGATGCACACACAGAGATTAGTCGCGGTCACTGTTTCCTGTAGGCCACACAGATAGACGTTTGTTTTGAGGGAAGCACATAAAAGAATTGATTGGGCTGGGACTCTGAGCAGGAAGTCTGGAGCTGAGCCAGCGGCTGCATCCGCCTTCCACACACAGAAGAGGCCACTGTGTCTGTCACATTCGGCTCAGCATCCTAACTGCCAATGGCACCGCTACAAGCATGTATTGGCTTCTGTCTCCAAACCCCATATTCCTTCAACAGAGACACCTGCAACCCCTCTTTGAGTTTATTTTCTCCTTTTTCGCCACTACAAACCCGCCATTGTGCCGCGCTCGTCACGTGCTGTCGTGTGTACGGTGTTGTTGTAGGTTTTTTTGTTGAACAAAGCAGGTCCTTAACAGCTGATGACACTCATCCATCTTTTTTTGTGCGACTGTGAACAAGACGTCTCTAATGAGTTTCATCAGCACACTTGAGGAAATTATACTCTTCATTTTAACTTAATTAACTAAGTCACACGGGAATTCTGATGTAATTATCATCTGTAATGCTATAAAACAACATTGGCACGTTTAAAGGTCACTAGATATAAGGGATGCATCAGGTTTTCTGTTGTCATATACACACAGATACAAAACAATGTAGGACAATATATGAATAATACATTGATAAACTTGTATCTTAAGCCTATCCTCAAAAATTAAACTAATTCTAGTTGGAAAATTACTATTTTTTTCACCAGGTCTTGAAATTAACATTTTGATCTACTGGCCAAGTGGTGAGTAGATCAAAAAAGTTACTCGCCAGGCAGATATTTTACTAACCAAAACCAAAAAGTTACTTAACTATGATATTTTGACATCACTAGCTATATAGCAGTCACCGTAGTACCCTCTTACAGTCATCCTGTTCTTATATAGGCTACAATTCTCAATCAATAGTGTACTAATAATACTTAATGGAAATTCAGTAGTTAATTGTCTTGTCTTGGAGTGAAGGCGTCTTTTCCAGGGGCCCCAACTTTGCTTTCAAAACAGCCATTCAATCGCAGTGGCAGACAGAATTCTCTCTACTTTCATCGACTTGGAGCCGACCACAAATGCACTGCCTCAATTCTTCTGGTCCTTTGCACCATGGGAGCGGCAAACACTACAGTACATAATCCTTGTTGTTGTCGTTGAGTCATGTTCTTTTCCCATCCACCTCATTCTGAAGCCACTTCTGGTTAAACTTCCTAGCTGCATACTCCTGTTCCTTCTTTTTGGCTGGTGGTTGAACCCCGGCTACGAACCTCCACATAATTACCTCCTTCTCCGTGTTTCTCTCGTCTTCGTTCTTCTTTCTTTGTCTCAAGTTTTCCCGATTCGTAACACTTCTTTTTTAACTCAAGCGTGAGACAACATTAGTTCTCAACAACATTTAAGAAATGGCACTACTACGGAGCCCCAGAGGCGACATCGAGAAGATAAAAAAAATAATAAATTAATAAAACCTGCGCACAATATTGCAAATCTCAATTTTTTTCACTAGCCAAGTGCCGAGGCGGCTAAAAGTCTGTCTCCAAATAGAGGAATCACGGTCGCAAATGTTTAGTGCTAATTTCAAGCCCTGCTTATCTCTGTTATAATATCTAAAGAGAAGCGTAAACGAAACAGATCATTTCACGAGGCGTACGCACAGGAAGAGACTAGCAATGGTGATGCAGCAACCAGAGACAACTGATTATTGGCAAATACAGAGTTTAACTGTTCTATATTTTGAGGAAAAAACCAAGGAAACATGGTCCACAACTAACTTGTAAATATTGAATTACAGTCACATCTTAGAAAAAAAATAAATTGTGCCTTGGCTCACATTTCGGAAATAATCAAAATTCCCAGTTAGTATTTTATGCTGCATCTGAGCTAAAGTTCATTGTGACGGTGGAAGATCTAATACAATAATACAGCGTGTAGTATTCAGGATTTCAGTGGCTTTTTGTGAGAGCTGTCACACACAAAGCCACAGGATGTGGCCTGACTAATCCTTTAATACCAAAGAAATGAGAACAAATTCACCAGGTCAGGTGAACTAAGATGGATAAGAATAACATATTTTGTACGTTTTCAGTCTAAAATTCTGAACAATCTCCATCTACACTATAAACATGACCCATCAGCCACAGGGACAGGGAAGTTGATGCTTTATAAGTGCACCTTAAATACAGCCAATATAACCTGCTGTCACTGTATTACATAAACCACATTGACGGTTTTATTAGAGAATGGTTTATTTGACATCAGGATTCATCATATTACATTATTGTGGTTACACTCGGCTGAAAGGGTTTGGTGCTCTCCCATTAAAAATGAAGTCTCACCCGTATTTAAGGTTTGTCCCGCTGTGATTAATCTTATTTGGGCATCAAAAAGAAATGCATAACCACAAGCTATTAACTAAATGAGAGAGTTGAAGTTGGGGAGACATTTGGAGCCAAAGCCAACAGGTGCTTTTAATCCAGACACTATGATTAATTACAGTCTGACTATTTAAACCAATATATTGTGCAGTTGGTTAATTACTTTTATAAAACTCACACATTTTGCTTTGAAATTCAAAATAATAACTGTCTGCTGTAAGTCTCCCAGATGTCAGTGGAAGTCTGACTTAATTAAGAGATTGTGCTTTGACACTAACACATTTTTTTTTTCTTACAGCAATCTTTACTGGTCAGTGTTTATTTCTGATCGCCTTTCAAATCTAGAAAGTTTTTCTTGTGGCTGTAATAATCCAAACGCTGCGCTGTTATCAAAGCCTCATTGTCCCAGCAGGCTGAGTCTAGACATCGTAACTGATTTAAGCGTCTCAAAAGGATGATGCCGATGAAAGTGATGAAATTGAAAATACGTACAAGGCAGCGCATCGACCGCTGCAGCCTCAGTCTTAAACTGCCGTGGATGGATTGTAAAGCAAACGATTGCTTCGCTAATACCTTATTTCATTCTCGCACATCCTGACTGGATGGAGTTGTTCCTGATTCTTGTTTGTCCTGAGCTCCTTCAGCCTGTTATTTCTCCACAATTCATCTGCACTTGTCGAGTTTTCCAAGGCTGTGTAGGAACCACTAGTGTGTCCCTGTGTGCTAGGATCACATATACATGTTATATCTGTCAGGAGTTTATAAAGAGGATCTGACAAGTTTAACAAAGTCTTGTGTTGCTTCACTGATATGTTAATGAGCTAAAGCTAAAGGACAACCTAACTTAAGAATGACTTGCTAATTACTTCAACTGAGTCAGTAATGACTAAAGTTAGGATAATGCTAGGATAACTAGCTTAAATGTTACATTGCTAATTACTTCAACTGAGTCAGTAATGACTAAAGTTAGGATAATGCTAGGATAACTAGCTTAAATGTTACATTGCTAATTACTTCAACTGAGTCAGTAATGACTAAAGTTAGGATAACGCTAGAATAACTAGCTTAAATGTTACATTGCTAATTACTTCAACTGAGTCAGTAATGACTAAAGTTAGGATAACGCTAGAATAACTAGCTTAAATATTTTCTTGCTAAAGAATTTAACTGAGTCATTAATGACTAAAGTTAGGATAATGCTAGGATAACTAGCTTAAATATTACCTTGCTAAAGAATTTAACCAAGTCATTAATAGCTAAAGTTAGGATAATGCTAGGATAACTAGCTTAAATATTACCTTGCTTAAAGAATTTAACCAAGTCATTAATAGCTAAAGTTAGGATAACGCTAGAATAACTAGCTTAAATATAATCTTGCAAAAGAATTTAACCAAGTCATTAATAGCTAAAGTTAGGATAATGCTAGGATAACTAGCTTAAATATTACCTTGTTTAAGTCAGCAATGGTACAGTGAACGGTACGATAACGTTACAATATCTCAAAGTGCTGTGTGCTACCAGACTAGATAAGACCGGCCCACATTAGCATAACACAGTGCATTTATATGCTGCTAGTAATATTTTCTTCCCTCAATTTATATCTTTTTAACAAGTGTTTAAAACTATATTTAAGCCTTCAAAAACCAGTATTTCGTTTTTTAATTGAAAAATGTAAAAAAATTAATTGGCCGATATATCGTATTTTCTTATGCCCTAACATCGGAATCAGCTCCGAAAAATCCACATCAGTCGGGGCCCCACTTCATTTCCTTTGCTGTTGACACTTGAAGCGTCTCATCAGGAGACAGGTCTCATCCTCATCTATGGACACATGCAGCCTCGGTTGTCCCAGTCTAGATCAACACTCAGCCACGTGATATTTACAGATTCATCTAGTATGAACTCACCCACTCAGTCAGTTTGCAGACAGAGACAACATTAGGCTCAGTGTATATGATGCCACAGAATGTCTTCTTCATTATTCATCAGGTTTTGTTTGCAGCAAGATAGAGCTGCTTAATTTTTAATCAATTCATTTTTTTTTTTCTTTTTAACTTGGCTCACATTTGATTTGGGGATTTAAAAAAAATGCTTTTATCTGACCAAAAAAAAAAGTTACAACAACTTAAAGGCTGTAAAATTTGATTTAGAATAGACAATATATTATTTCTATAATGCATGTATTTCATTTCAAGGCTTTTTAGTAGAGTGCTGTTCACACTCGCACGACTGAATTATTTAACAAAATCAGTCGAGAGCTCAGCTCTTGAAGGAGCAGATACACTGATTATGCCCCAATCAAAAAATAAATAAATAAAAATCTGTTGGATTTTGCACTACTTGTGCTCAAATGTGACTAAATTGCAGTGAAGAAGTATCTGATCAGGCCCATGTAGGCCTTGACTTAACATATCGAAGTTTCTACCGAATCACAAAGTTTAAGCTGCTTTCCATCCTTAAAATTTTTATATAATGTGGGTGTATTTCTCTCTTTTTGTTTTTTTTTTTTAAAAAAAATGGGAAAGTGGGCACTAGTCCAAATGAAGATAGTTTACATTTCACCCACTTCAGCAGCAGAGAATTAATGGAGATAAACCGAGTGTGAGATCTATTTAAATGCAGAGATGAATGGCCCTGGCAGAAATGACCTTCCTCTGTCTAGACAGCTGTGGAGGTGGCTATTGTATGGTTATAAAACTCGCATTTGAATGCCAACACAATTCAGATACGGAGTCTGAACAGTTCATACGGGAGGATGAAAGATTCCTCTATTTGTCTCATTGACAAACAAAAATTTCACCTTTTTTTTTTCCTTTCTTTCTTCCTTTTTTTATCTTTTCGTATGACCTCTTAGGGCAGTTGAAATAGTTAAATAGTTGTTGGCATAAAGGTACCACTACCAGTTAAAAGTTTGAGAATGTGTGTCCAAAATTTTGACTGGTCATGTACTTACAAGAAGAGTGTGTTAAACAGCCTTTTTTTCTGTGTCTTGAGTGAATGTGTCATATAAAGGGTTTTATTTAGTTTCTTTCTTTTTGTTTGACAGGATGAATCCAGGATTAAGGCTACAGTGATGGAGGTGAAGCCTGTGGACCATAAGGACTACAGCAAGAGGCTGATCATGAACATAAGGAAACTGGCTGCTCAGTAGGAGCCAGTGACCTTTGTTTTCTGTACAGCCAACAAACAGCTCTAAACCTTGTTTTCTTTGTTTAAAAAGCATTTGTATTTTAGTTTTTCCATGATTTTCTTTGTTTCCTGTCTGTACTGATTGAGTTCCAGTACCCTGTGACTCGTCGCCTTTTCTTTGTGGAATTATGTCTAGTGGTGAGATGGTGATGATTTGATTTTTTTCTTGTTATTCGGGGAAGCAGAGCAGAGAGAGGAGCTACAAAAGAAATCATCGTTGTGTGTGTCTTAAGTCAGCCAGTCGCTCGTGCATACAGTTAACTGTGGCCATGTGGGGATGGTGGTTGCTTTTAAAGCAGGAGACCTGCGCAGTCGCTCGCACTCTTTTCACCCTCTGTCGCGCACTCAAAATGACTGGGCTGGACCTGCACATCCCTGATAAGACCGTTTACTCTCCCACTCATTTTTTTTTTTTTTTTTTGTCCTCCATGTCTTTCTATACTTGCAAACATAAGTACTTATACACATGCACAGTTCAGGCCTCACCACATACATACTGCATTCTATTTAAGTTTCTGGTGTTTTCTATGTGAGTTAGTTGTTTCTAGTTCTGTTTGTTTGTGATAATTAACAGAATAAATATGTTTTCATGCAATTTCTTTTCTGTTTTACAATTGATCCTTGGCTGTGAGTCAATTTAATTACTGAGGAGACCTGTTAAAGCTTACAGCACCTATCCTAACCTGTGCCTATTAAATTTTTTTGGCGATGCACTACGTTTAGCAGGAGATTTATTCAACTGTTGCTGTAACGCGATGCCCTCTACCTCCTACGGTTTTGCTCATATGTGCAACAGAGTCCCCGCAAACCAGACTTTCATGTTGTATTAAAGCAGAACATCAGTCAGACTGCACCTTCCCATTTTTCTTGTGATAAAATCTTGTTTCTGCTGAGCTCCACATCTGTTGCCTATAGTGTGCCAAGATGGATTAGACTTGTCTTTAATGTTAAAGAAAGGTAACTTTTAGTAGTAGGGTTTTTTTTCCTTTGGTCAGTTGAGACACTGACCTGAGTTTGACTGTGATATTCTCCCTACGTCCTATCACACAGTTTTAGGTATTAATGCGCTTCTCTGAAACTTCTTCCAGCCATGCATGTTTTATAACAACACAGATGGTGTCAAGGGTTGCCAGTAATCTTTAAGTCCATTCTTGCCTCAGATTCCCAAGTCCATCAAGAGATTGGACCTGATAGGACACGCAGGCCCCGTAGACGTCTAAATGAAGCCTTTTATTTCATTGTACATGATGGCACACTTCACATAGCACAGCTATTGGAGGGAGAGAAGTTTGTTCTTCTGCAGGATAAACGTAGCAGCCTCCCATGAGACTCAGAACCAGTACATTTTCAATCTTTTTTTTCCTCTTGTTTATATCTGGCATCCAATAAGCTTTTGTGCGAAAAGGAACATTTCTGATTAAACCGTTGCAGGTAGAGTTAAAGAAACAAGATTGTAATGCGTTTCTAATTGATTTTGCACTTGTTAAAATGAGATTGGCTGACTAATTGAACGGAATTGCATTTGTTTCTAAAGACGAGTGCGGTTCTATTAGCAGTGGAGTGAGCGTGGCTAAATGAAACTGTCACACAACGTGGTCAAAATTAAAAATGGGATTTTAATTTGCGAGGTGACGCTCTGCGGCGCGAGTTCATGGGTTTTTCTCCACCCCATCACTGTTCAGTATTTAGGAAATGTAAAAATGTGGACCAGATGTCCAATTAAATCCACAGCTGACCTTTGGGCCATGCACAATTACACCATAAAATTTTTAAAATGTCTTAAATTTACACCGATCAGCCACAACATTTTAACCACTGACGGAGGAAATATCGCTGACGATCTCGTGGCAATAAAAGTGTCCTGGTGTCAGATTAAAAAAAGTGAAAACTTTAGAATAAAAAAAAAAACCAGGACAAGAATAAACTTTAATTATTTGACAGTTGAATGTGGCACATGCACATGCTGTCAGTCAGGTCTTTTTATTTGTTCCTATTTGTACCTATCAACATAATAAGGGCACAGGTCTGAAATGGGTCTGGATCAAATTTTTAAATCTTCACCTCATTATGCACCACCCGTGATGGGATGGAAACAAATCCAGGAACCCATGCAGGGCAGCTCCACCTCGCATATTAAAAGCCTCCTTTTTAAAATCCGCCCCATTGTGTGACAATTTCATTTAGCCGTGCACATCCACTGCTAATAAAAACGACGCAGCAGTTCTTTAGTAATAAATATAATCTAGTCCAGCTAGTTAATGACCTCTCAAATGACTGGGCTCGTAACTATTAAATGGAATTTATTATTGGCATATTGAATCCTAAATCATAGATGTTTGTAATATTATGGTAGTAATTTTCTTATGTTGAAATTATGGTTTTTGTGCAACTTCTTTTTTCAGTTACCAACCGTTAAAGCGCAGCCTCACCATGTGTTAATGACGGTTTTAATTTTAGGAGTTTTGCCATCATTTGGTTTTATTCGAGCATAGGAAACCAAAGCTTTAGTTGTGGGATGTTGTGTGCACATCAAACCGAGAAGTGATAAGGTACATACAAAAAAAAAAAGCGTGGGCAGGGTCCTCTGAACAGGTTAGTTCAGGCTTAGCACTAAGAGTGAGATATAACACTTCTAATTCTTTGTTGCTTAAAAAATACATTTGATCATGAAACATGTTTTTAAGGATAAAGAAGGATATTACACATTTTTATTGCTGGTCCATTATACTGTAAATTATTGATATTTCCAGCATTTTCTTGAAAACACGACGTGCTGCTCTGATGTCGTGATTGCCGACTGTCACGCCCGTACAAGGTTATGTCATGACAATACTGCAAAGCACTGAATACAGTATTGTATTGTTGAGAGTAGCAGTACAGGCAAGGCACACATAGAGTGACGGGGAGCTGGATTTAAATGCAAACGCATGATGAAATGGGCGACGAGTGGACATCCAAGCAGAGGCTCCTGGTATTTCAGAATGCCTATCTGCAACCCATTTGAACCCAAATTTTTCCCTGCAAAGTAAGTGCATGCTGTAAGTAAAGAGGCCTAGTGATGTGACCATTAACACTAGTTACATGATATAAGTTATAGGAGACACCGTATTTTTTAATTTTAAAACTTATTAGCTACCCAAAGTCAAACTAACACTTCAAGAGTTTCCAAAATGTGCGGCAACTATTGTTCCCAGTGGGATTAAACGGGTAAATTAAAGTCTCGTAGTGCTAAGATTTGAATATTTAGTTCAGTTGTTGATTTAAAGTTTTGATGAAAATGGGTTTTATGAAAAGAGAAAATGGAAAATTGATAACCAACACACAAACTATTCATAACAGCTAAATTAGGATTAAATAGGAGGCCCAGAGTGAAGCTAAATGAAGAGCCGTTTGGGAGCCATAAGAACCGGCTCTTCTCGGGGACCGGAGCTATAAGAGCCGAGTCTTTGAAAAGAGCTGAACTTCCCATCACTGGCACTGAGTTATGTAGGGAACATGCTCAAGGTTGGAGTAAATGAGGAACAGGCCTACAGAGTGAACGTCTGTCAAGATGACTGTCTGGCATGGAGCGAGAGGACCTACCTGATCCTTCTGTAGTGAGTTTTAAAGTGGTTCTCTGATGAGTTTATAACTAATGACAATACAATAGTTAAAGTGTGCGAGCAGGCTTCTGAACTGCTAACTTAAGTTAGCCTGAGGCTACATAGCACTAGATTAATAGGATAATGTGGGGAAACCATGTCATAGTTCATCATATATTACTCATGTATGTCTTTTGAGCTTTTCTTGATGAAAATATTTACACTTTGTGACCCATATTGTCAACTTTTAGGAGTTTATGATCTCACTACCTGGACTAGCCAAGAAAAACTGAAGGGAGCAAATCTCCGTAGACATCGATGCTAAAAAGCCCTTCACGGTGATATCAAACATGTTCGCAGCCTGGTACAAAAAGAAAAAAGGCCTCAATAGTTTAATTCACTATTCAAAACAACTGTACAGGGGGTGATTTTTTTTCTAACTCATTCTTATTCAGATTTAAAATTCTGCATAAATTCTGACAGGTGCTAAAGGCCGCTAGCTGCTAGCCTCGGTCTCTGTAGAGTTTGAGGTTTTGGTCTATTTTTGGATCATTTTAAATAAAAATAGTCCAAAAAAAAAAAAAAAAAAAAAAAAAAGAAGTCAATTCCTACCAGACCATACGTGAATTTGGAGTATTATTAAGTGACAGTGCCCAACATGGCTATCCTGGGAGCTCAAGTTAACTATCCAGTTAACCAGCTAATGAATTAGCCTTAGGCTAATTAGACTAGCCTTCAGGTGAGGCTCGTTGTTTTTGTTAGCAATGATATTAGGAAGCTAACAGGAGCTTGTAATGGCTGTTATACTGGTACCAAAGTCAAAACTTAATTAATAATTTAATAATTTAGTCCACCACATAAAGTAGGTAGCATTTATGTCCTGTTGACTTTTCTTACCATCAATTTTACAGCAGTAACATTAATAACAGATTCGGTTTGATTTGATATAAAGTGCTGTGCTTTGTTCAAATATTAATGTTGTATTTACAGCATGAAACAAGGTTATAGGTTAGTCGTGGAAGTTAAATGATAATGTCTTATATTTTATGTATGTTTTATTTCTTTGTGTTACATTTTGCCTCTAAGGTTTTCTTTTTGTATTCATATCACAAAGTGAACTATTTGGGACTCTGGGTATACAAAGCACTGGTGCAGCTCTTTGTATTAGTTTGCACATGACTTGTAGCTGATAAAGTAAAGAAAAAAAAAACACCCATAAATACGTGATGTTATGAGAAATATTTGTTTATAGCTTTACTGTATTTCAGTTTTACCTGATGAATACAATGATTGCAATTATGACTATGAAAGAGAGAGGAGACACTTTGTGAGTATATGAAGCCCCTGATAAAGCCTTGTGGTGTAAAAAATTCTAGTTCTACCACTCAAATTAAACCATGTTGTACATATTAGTAAACTGCAGGCGTTGCTGCGGATGAGCCACTCACTGCTTCATTGGGGTGCTCATTTGTTTTATTGAAGTGTTTATGGGTTTGACATTTTCTCTCTAGGCATGGGAAAATTTCATTGTATACGTCCGCCTTAAAGAATGACATGAATTTAATTCTGAATGCAGCTGCCAATAAGACCGAGCACCTCGAGGCGCGCTGTAATTCTTGCTGACTGCTGGTCCGTGGCTTGTTTGGCTCTCTGTTCTTCTGCAGATGTGTCAGTTTTCACCTTTCAGCTGCGGCTTCCGTCATCTTCAGATCAGACGCCGTGTTGACTCATATATTAGTCTCTCCGTGAGGACAGTGTTCACAGTTAAACGTGCTCAGTTCAATTATAAAGCCCCCGTAATGTGTTAGAAACAGCTTAATGAGTTGTCAGCTAAGTGCTTAATAACATAAGTAGCATTGTGTAACCATTACATTCACTTCATGCTCTTATTAGCGACAGCTGTGTTACATGCCAGCTGCTTTACATATTGTCTTAGCGAGTGTGTATGTAGCTGCAGGCTAGTTTTTATTTTACAGCATTAGAAAATTCTCCTGGTCTTAGCTGTTGTCTTTTCACACGCAAAGTCATGTTAGGAATGAAATCGATGAATGTAAAACTGTATTTAATTCCTTGCTATGGTGTCGGTTCAGAATATACAGTTTGGTCCAGTCAAAAATAATCACCAGGAGCGCTTCAGTGACGTTGCATTCGCACGCACGTTTTCTAAGGAGCATGTCTGCAAATCTTCAGTTACTGTGGTCACCGGCAGTCAGCAGTGCCTCAGCCGTGTCCTTGCTCAGTCTGCTGGTTGCTGAATTTTATTGCAAGTGCTTCTCGTGTGGACCTGTGGACCCCGGCAAGCTGTGCTGAGTGCAGGAAAGCCCGCGGCCCTGACACCAAGGAGACAAATGGGCAGGAGGAGGACCCCTGGGGTCCTGCTGTAATGAATGGGAGTAAGCAGTATATACGTTTTTCAAGATTCATGGGTCTGGTTTGCTTTCTGTGCCAGGGGTATTTGCTTACTTGTACGAGTAAGGCCAGGTGCGAGACTTTGTTTGTGCGGGTATATGCCACCTCTAGCCTGGGGACCTGTTGGCCACTGGTCATGTAGATGCGGCATGGCTTCGTCTTTCCAGACCTGTCCTTGCCAAGAGCTGTGCTGGCGAGAAAAAGAGAGTAAGTGTTTTCTGGCAGGATCTCTCTCTCTCTCTCTTCAGACGGGGTGCATAAAATTGCAGTGACAGTCGAAATATCTGGCAGGTGGAGAACTGATCGTTACAATAATTGTCGCAATCAAATAAAGTAATAATCCATTGTTGCTTCTGAAAAGCGGCGCAGATTGAATCTGTAGATACAAATGTGTCTCGGGCCCCTATCCTGTTTCCACTTTAATTGGATTTGGGTAAAGATAAAGTTCTGTTTGTCTTCACAGGCCCTAGATTATAAGGCAGCGTAGCGAGTTTGTATTGTTATTTCTCAACAGTGACTCCTTCCTTGTCATTGTCAGGACCAGAAGGTCTGAAAAACACTTTACTTTGATTTAATTTCAATGAATCGTTTCTCAGTTCTGTGTTTTGTTTCTTCCTCACTATTGTCAGCTAAATGCGCGGCTGTTGGCAGATCTGCTGCGAACGGTTCTCCTGATAAGCACGGCAGCGATCTCTTGTTCAAAGATCATAACGTTCACTACAAATCTCATCCTGTGCAATAAGCAGTTTTGGTGTGTAAGCTATAAAGAGTTGATATTTTGGGGTAAGATATGTTGCAGTTTGGAATTCACTCTGAGTTTTCACTGCTTTGAACAACTTTTTCTTCTCATCTGAGTCCAAGAGAATTGGCTTGAAACCACTTTTAAGCCTTTTGGCCAAAGCCTTTAATTGGTCACTCAACAACAACTACTCCTAGCCATGTGATTATATACCATATTACTCTTCAACGAAACGGCATCATGCTTTCCAGCTCTAAGTGCGGAGTGAAGGACAGTAGTGATAAATTATTCAAGTGAGAACTTTCTTTTTAAAATGTTCACTCTCTTCTAGAGTGCCAATAAATGTGTTTGATAGTCGTGGGTTGCTTTTTATAAAGCGTCTTCTATTTCAAGCCTCACTGCTCTGTCGGACATCTTCAATGGATTGCTTGTGTCTACTATCTGACAGCTGTTAAAGTAATCTCTTGTGAAATATGAGTTGTATTTTGGTCAAAATGGCAGAAAGAAGCATCTATTAAAAACATGAAACTGGAGACATCCGATGGTTGTGAGGTTCTCCAGGAAAAAACGTATATGTCGCTGCATCGCCTTCTCCCACGGCTCGACATTCTTTTCTTTAAATCTCTTGTCTTCTGGCTCGGTTTACATGGACAACATTTGTTTAAACGAGTGAAGTCATTCTGATTCCACTGTTTGCATGGACTTTGCCCAACTTTATTGACAGGAACAAATTAAGTCAAGGCGGACCTATAGTTTTTTTTAAATAGCGCTGCCCACATGTATCGTTTTTGCTGCCTTGATGTTTCTGTCCCTTGGGGAAATTCAAGCATGATCAGAAAGAACTGATTCATTCCAACCAAAGACAAGCAATCTGATCAAGCATCTGTTATCAGCATAGTTATCAGGAGGTAATATTTTGCTTTTATTAAAGATTTACACCAACCTGCTGTGATTGGAAATTCATTTGTGTTGTTACTTAGACGTGTACCAGGCAAACAGGCGGCCCCACCTCATAGCAATGACACTCCTTGATGGCAGCAGCCAAAATAAAGGCTTCTTTTTTATATATACATAGTATACGTGGCATTCATGTGTGCGGCAGTAGCTCAGGAGGTAGAGCGGTCGCTCTATAACTGAAAGGTTGAAGGTTCTATCCCTAGTCTGTCCTTGGGCTATACACTCAAAGTGTATGATTGCGAGTGAGTGATGTTTGGTCACCAGCGTCTCCGTCAGCCTGCCCTAGGATACCTATGACTACTGAGGCAGTTTACCACCACCAGGGTGTGACTGTGCGAGCGAATGAATAATGCATTCAATTGTAAGCGCTTTGAGCATCTAATGGAAAAGCACTATATAAAACCAATGCATTATTATTATTATTATGTTACTTAGACATGTACCACCCACCAAGACCAGACCAGGTAATGACATCCCTTGATGGTAACAGGATGGTGTTTACCTGGCCTCTAAATTCACTAGGTACCAAGCATCCTGTTGCCAGACACCACAGGACACCCTCAGAAGACCCATGTCCATTCTCTGATGAGTCACAGCTGTTTTGGAGGCCTACATAATATTAAGAAGTTGGTCATAATGTTATGCGTGATCAGTTTACACGTCTATATTTAATGAGGAAAACAATAGTGGAGTATTTTCCTGTAGCTGTCGCGGTTTCTTTTTAAGGAAACTAGTGAGCACCAGAGGGGCATTTCGAGCAGCGCTGGTGGAGTATTTCTCGCATACTCATTACAATGAGGAAAGAGGGGGGGAAAAAAAAAAAATAAAAGGAGGAAACATCAAAGCTTCAGCACGTCACTGAAATTACTATTCTGGTATGGTCTCCAATATCAAAATAACTTTGAAGTTTCATGTTGCTCTTTTGTAAACCTCACAAAGGAACTGACACCCCATGCTTTGAGATCGGCCTGGGCTTCATTCCGTATGTACAGGTGCCGGTGACCTTGTCTGGGTTCTCTTTAATTGGATGACCCGTTGCTTTGAATAAGGGCTGCTCATCAGTGAACGCTGAGGAGTTGTATCATCTCTGAGTTCATTGAAGTGTCAGGATAACAAGTGATTAGACGGTCCAAGGAGAAATGGTGTGAGACTGTCGGAGCACGTGACCGCACTCAAACCGTCCCTCTGTAAACTCGCGGAGCCTCGTAAACCGTGATTTATTGCAATGCCAATACTGTACCATTCAATACTTGGATTTTTATGCATCATCACTCCATCCACCTTCTATATCCTCCACGTCTCTCCGTCCACTTTTACACCACTTGTCCCTCTTCCCCACCCTCTGTACGGCCTTTTTTTCAAATATTCTCTGTGGAGTAGAATTTAGCCAGGTTCTCCTTGTTCTCCTTCTCTTTTCCCTCTTTCCACTTTTCTCTCTCTCATCTTGACCTTTTTATAAACCGGAACCTTTAATTGTTAAGAAATGCTGGTGGAGTTCCCTCCAGGTCTGAGTTGGTGACCTCTGCATCTTCGTAGCCGTGCACGTGCCTCGAGGACGAGCTGCAGAAAAGGGATTCTACATTGGTTCAGACTCTGCCTTCATCTCTGCACACTCCTCACCATTTCTTTATTTAAATAATTCCTCAGTGTGGAGATTTGCTTTTAGCACTTCCCTTTTTTTTCCCCCCTTTCTACATTGTTATCCTATGTTTCCTCAACATCTCTCTTCCATGTGTGGCTGCACATTATTGCCTCGGTGCAATGGGAGTCCAAGTGGAATTCATGCATTCAAACGTGTTTGAGGTTATGCCAAAGTCTTGTTGGCAAAACAAAAATTGCTTCTCTTCTGTTTCTCCTCAGGATACAGATTATATCTCCATGCCAAGTAGGCCGAGCCAAGCAGGCCCCTGGAGGGGAGGCCATAGCCTCAGGCCCTGCAACACTATTATGTCTCAGTAGTCCGGCCCTCCGAATGCTTAGGGTGATGCACCGTAGTGACAGTCATGGACTCCATTTACACAAAACCCATTTCTAGTTGCCCCTCCTACCAAAGTGAAAAGCAATTGGCTTATTCACTTACTTACTTGTCAGTGGAGCCTTCTCCTGTTTCTGGAGTGAGATGAAAAAAAGGGGGAAGTCAGGCAGAGCGACTGTGCTGTCTCGGGAGCTGACAGAGTGCCTGCACAGGCAGCTTTACTCACTTCCTGCTGGAGATGATATTTTGACATCTTTTTACAGACCTCTTGAAGACAAGGCTGGAGCTGGAGAAACCCTTTAGTCAGTCATGTGAATGTAAAGGAAATGGAGGGTGGAGAGAAAGCAAAGCTGCTGGAGTTAAAGAAATGCCCTCAAAATCACAGTTTTGTTCCATTTGCTTAAAAAAAATAAATAAAAAAAAATGTTGGCACTGCTGTGTTCTGATCATGGCTGTCTCATTTAACAGAAACGTATTGTCTCGAGGTTATTGTTGGGAGAATGCGTGTGCTCGCCGAAATGAGACCGCTGCCTGTAACAATTAGGGCTCCGCGGAGATGACAATTGAAAACAAGAAGAAAATCTATTCACCGGCAGACCTTGCCATCACTCAAACATCCAGGTTTGGAGAACACAATAAAAGAACATGCCTGTGTCACACACTGTGCTGTCAGCTCTTTGGTCGGAGGCGTAGCGTGTCAGTTTGAGAGATCAATAATGTCTTGACGCCAGCACAACAAGCAGAGCTAGTGGGGAGCTTTGACAACACCAGTAACTCTTGGTTGTTATTGCTTTTTTTTTCTTTTTTTTTATCCTATCATTATTATTATTGTCCATTCTTCCTCTACCTTGGTTATTATCAACTCTACCGAGCTGTCGAGGTGTTTCACCATCTGTCCTGCCAGCTCCACGGCTTTAATCCAGCAAGGATCCTGCAGCTATCACTTCACATCATTACTTAGGAGCCATTGTGTCTTGTGTTTGACTAATAAAACCAACAACTGAAAATATGGGTATATAGGGAGAAGCTCAGGGATGCATCATGACAATCATTAATGAGGGAAAAATTAAAGTAATGAGCTGCATTGCTCTAAAGAGCTATAATTAAACGAGAACGTCCAATGCCAACTGTGTGTCTTCTGAGAAGCTCCGGGCGATCCATGCGTGTCTGCAGTGTGGTAGATAACGCTGCTGTGTGGGTGGGAACGTCTCCTCAAGCCAGCGCTAGCCTCAACTAGCCCCCATTGTGTTTTTTTTTTTTTTTTTTTTTTTTTTTTTGCCTAATTGAAGTTTCGATGTGGCCAAGCGCTGACCTATATGTTTCCTGACCGGTGTTTGAAGTTTTCGAGGTAGAAGCCGGGGGGAATTAAACGGTCTGTGTTTTTGGGGCAGCATTCGAACCGTTTAGCCCATCTTCCGTTGCGCCCTCGGACAGCGCAGGAAACACAACGGGAGCAAAAGGAGAAATATGTGTCTCATTTGAACCTGCGAATGCGTCTTTGACTCTGAGCTGTGCTGGAAGCTTTGCAGCAGAATGCAAGGTGGTGGGATGGCGTGATACCAGGGCCTTACTGGCAGGCTTCAAAGCCAAGCGGAAAAAAGATGTTTGGGTCAACATCTAAATCCCTTCTTTCATGCCTGTCAGTTCCGGATTCAACAACAACCCCTTAGGACTGCGGTTTACACTTCGTATAAAGACAGAGGCCATGCTATTGTCCCCCTGCCATGTTGTATACCCTGAGTTATCCTGATAAAGAAATAAGCCCGGGATCTGGTGTCACCAACAACAGCGCTTTGTGGCTGTTGTTAAGAAATAGTCAAACACAAGAGTTAATGCTACAAGAAAGGAGAAGGCAGTTTCACTTGGAATGAAAACAAAACTTTAAAATAAGTCTGTCCTGAATTATTATTATTATTATTATAATTATTTTTATAAAACTGTATGTTGAACGTTTTGTCTTAGCAGAAATAACAGGACTACGTAAGCACCCCATATGCTTATTTTATGACCACCAGTTTTAATTATAACTTTAACAATCATTTTGGTGTGACAGATGGCTCTAAATACAACAATGCTCGTAGGTTTTGGCTGAGGCTGCTGTGGAAATGAAGCCAGTCAAATGTGCAAATTAGAGGGAAAACAAAATGTGTTGTTGAATTTGAGAATGACACTCGGTTCCATCGTCGCTTCCAAATGGGACTCCAGATTTATAAGTGAATTAGTTAAAGTGCAGATGTCAATTTTCTCAACAGTGTAAGTAGAGTAGCAGTAGGGTGGTTAGAAGTGTAAAATTGCTTATGAGATGTTTCTTTCTCTCGGTTTTGTTACCCATTTTGTTTTTTTCCCCCCACTGATGCTTAAACTAGGAAAAGTTGTGTTCATTTATGCCACCAGTGCCAGTGCCACCATTTGTGTAACATTTTCTAAGGTAAAAGATTTTTTTTTACCCATCTGAGGCTGCAACTCTATTAAATCCATCTTCTCTTCCCAAGACTCTCCTGAATTGAGTTGCTTCAGAGTAACCGAACACCCGCTGAAAACCTTTTTGCTGGTCTCCGATGGTTCAGCTTCTCACCTTGCAGCAGTGTTAGGACGCATGGCACTGCCGCTCCGCGTGGTTACAGACCCCCCCAAAAAAATACCTTTTCTGTTTACGCCCAGCTGTGATGGTGTTGCGGTGTTAAAATAGGCTTGAAAGTTTTACACGAGTAAGGGCAGCAAACCCAATTTTAATCTCCATGTTAAGTTACTTTTAAGGGAATCATAATTTGGTGACCTCACCGAGACCGGGGGGAATAAATTTGTGTTGCAGCAGACATTTTAACACAAGTCATAACAACAAAAACCCAGCTGTAACAAATAACAGTTAATTAATAATGACTCTTCCATATTTGAGCATGCCACGTCCAAGGGCCCAGCGTTGTCATGCTGTCACGTTAGGACTTGTTCAGACTGCCAGCACAAATCTGTTGTTTGGTCAGAGTTTATCCATGATGAAATCTAATTTGCATCAAAAGCACATTAGGAGGGCCTTCCCGACAGACATGTAACCAATCCGGACATTCTGGTCAGAGTCGAGACGTGGAAAAGGAGGAGACCGTGGACAGACGTCGAGATGAACTGTGCGATGGCACTTGAGCGGGGAGTCTTCTTTTCAAGCAGTGCTCGAGGTAATCTACTGGAACGGGACCATTTAAAATGTCATCAGCGTGCGGGTTACCATGGCAACGCACACCAATCTGATCTGATCACTTTGCAAATAACAGTGCAGGCCAGTCTGTCTTTGAAGATCTGATTGGAGATTTTCCTGCAGTCTGAACAAAGCCTCAGAAAGACCTGAGCTACTCTTAAAGGTTATTTCTCACACACGTGCTGCTCGTCTTCCTCAGATGACGCAATTTTTTTTGTATATTTTTTTTTTTGGATAAAATAACTAATTCGAGAGGTTCAGATGTAACGAACCAAATCATATAACAACCAAAAGCAGCGTGACTCAGCACTTGGAGTTACACAATCTAGAAATAATTGCGATCATTTGCCACATAAAGAGACAGGTCACACTAGTGGAACAAACTGAGCTGCAGAAGTTTATTTCTAAAATTACAAGCAGACTTGCTTCAAAGGTAACTTGAAGATTTGCTGAGCCGTCATTGTTTGTGTGTCTGCAGACTTTTTCTGTGAATAGTTTAATGGGAACTATGTTTTCAGAAGAAAACTGTTTCAAAGAGAGCAGTTCACAGTGAGGGCTGCAGATTAACCAGAATAACCCAGACAGTATTTCTTTGGACAGACGCATTGTTGCTGAGTTTGGATTTCATTATCTGTTTTTTTTTTGAGCACCACAAACAAAATTCCATTCACCCCCATTATTCTGGGGTAATACATAAGTCTGGGCAGTGAACATCTTCAAACCAGAAAAATAAAGAGAAGCATGGCAAGTAGTAATTGGGATTTTTTTATTTTTATATACTTACTTTTCTTTGGTAAATTGACCCTCTATGCTCCTGTTATAGAATAAGCTGAGATAGACTAAGAAAGACATAGTTTAATACTTAAGACTGTCAATGAGTTTTTTTTTACTCACCTTTGGCGAAAAATTAAAAGTGGACAAAATAAGAACCCATTTAAAGATAAACTTTCTATTTAATCCTCCACCACTAATCACAGCTTCAGTTAACTGCTACACACTATGTCTATAATGCCAAAAAAAACATGAGGAGCTTAAAAATGTATTTTAAAAATGATTTAGGTGCTTAAATGTGTCATGTTATATATATACAGATGACAAGGAGTACCCTTTCAGAGAGCCTCTTACCTCTAGTATTACCTCTAAACATACTTTGAGTCTCATTTGACAAAGTTGCATCTTTGAGTGGTAAAACACTGTCACTGAGGAGTTGCTTGTGGGACTGATATTGCTTCTTCTTTCACGATAAATGGGAACCTCACACGCCATTGAAAATATTCTTACAAATATTGACTGATCTGTCAGCCCATCTAAGCCTTAACGATGGCTGAGCCTATAGGGGGGCCATTTTTCCCCCACCTAACCACATGACAGGTTCTTCTGGAAAATGCCGCTAAAGAGAGCCAGAGAGCAGCAAATTTGACACCGGTTTGTCACTAATTTTATTTGCAGGTTCAGTCAAGCAGTGCTAATGATGTTGATGGGCAACAAATTGTTCCAGCCATGCTGATGTTTCGCATTAAACAGGTCTGATGCTGTACTGTAGCATTTCAGGAAGCAACCACAGAGCTAGATATCTGCTTTTATTATTTACCTGTTATTTAGCTTAATATAGATTTTTGATACTGGCGATTGTAGACTTTTATTTAAACATGATGTGTGATGATGTGTGGCATCTAGGAGCTGTACCAAGCTAGTCCACTACACTGCTGCACCATGACACTATAATGCAACATCACTGATCACATGACAATAACATGATCAGTGAAGACAGGTGACTGGTGATGAGTCCAGTGGGTCATTGCAGGAGACTAGTAGTGGTTCATCAAGTGTGTGGAAATACGTTAATAAAGATGAAGCTCATTCTACTGTGACATGCAGAATGTGTAAGCCAGTCCTGAAATAAAACAAAAGCAATGAAATACTGCAGCACACTCATCTAAAAATCCATCTGGCACAGGAATGGTCCTAAACCTCTCAACAGCAGTCAATTGACAACTTCACCAAACACTGTGTAGTAACAGTAAAGAAGGAGGCTGCACAATTTGTTCATTGTTATTGGATCTTTAGCTGCTGTCCATGTTAAAGGCTTTGGAGACTATCCCATCTTACATGCTGTGAAGTATTACTAAATAACATTGATAGTGCCTATTACAAGTCCATTGTTTGTTGTGGTTGAAGACCATGTTTTGTGTCCATGATGTCAGTGAATGCACCATGCAAGAGACAGAAGTTACAGTTACGAGCTGAGAGTTTGACAACACTATTAGTGTCAGACTGATGGTGTTCAAGCTTGCAGAAAATCCTCCAGTAACTTTGCTACAATACGAATTCATGTCAAGAATTTAGATTTCATTGTTGCTAAGCGTTACTTTCTACACAGCAAATTCACAAGTGTTAAAATTACAGTGTTAGGCCAATTGTTGAAATTCTGGAGTTGATTCTTACAAAATGAGCTCTGTGACAGTGTTAAACCCTGTGCTGGAGAAGTAAAATTTCAGAGTTCAGAGAAGAAAAGACTGGTGAGTATTAAGGTCTTAAGTCTTGCATTTTAATGTGCAAATGTTTTCTTGCTGTTGTTAACTTACTGTAAACGATGAATTAATGATGCTGTGGTTGTGTAGCGTTAACTAACTGCTGTTAAGAATGTGCCACTACGAGGATGATGTTCAGTTGTTTTAGGACACTATGACTAAACTCTTTTTAAATGTAGATGTAAAGTGTTATTTTTCCTTCATTAACACCACTGTGTCCTCAACGGACAGCTTTTGCCGCAACCAGACGATGTTTATTGTTCATAAGGCTGAATAAACATTTCGTTCTGTTACTTGCTAATTGCAGCAGTGGATCGTGGTTGCAGAACTGTTATCATTTTGTAGACACACAAATGTGAATCACTCAAACACTAAACAAAACTGTGTTCGTGAATTAACTTTGCCATGTGAGATTAGGATTGTTATGGTGTTTAAAATATGAACAGACCAATGTAAAGTTAATTATTAGCTTCCAGTTGCACCTCTAACAAATTTATTAATCTGATGTATCATTTGATTTTCATTTGATTGGCAATAAACAGGACTAAGATGGTCCCCCAAGTCTCAGCCTAGGTAAGTAAACTTTTGTACAATTGTTGGTTTTCATGCAAAGCTGGAACTGCAGGGGCACTTACTTTTATGTTTATTTTTAAGTTTAAAGCTAAAGGATCTCCTCCAAAATCCAGATGACTGATCCAGATACACAACGTAACCTACCCTGTGTTTCCAAGGCTGCTGAACACTAGGTCTGGTAAGTACTGACTGGACGGGATACTTCTTCTACTGAAAACCACACTGACACATGCATCCAAAACAAACACAGGAAGGTACTGGGTCCAGTACAAGCATAACAAATTGGAAAAAGAAAGACAGCTCCTATGCTGCTCAGCTCCTTTTCTGTAACTACAAATGGTAGCTATGAGCTCAGCATGTCAACATATTTAAAAATTTAAAAAATACATATTATTTTTTCCATATCTGCTTCGGAGCAGAAATGACAGCAAATCTTCTTCAGAAGTGGCACAGGTCCTATAAAGGAAATATGCACCAGCACTGCAGAGTTTGCTGGAGTCTGCCAACCCCATAACTTTGAAATGGTCAAGTATAGTAAGTAATGGGATGGCACTGAAATTTGAATTTTTAAAAGACAAAGGTGTGATTAAAATGAAAATCAGCACGGAGTGTGCTTCTTAGAGAGTGGGACATGGACAGGACGTCTTTCCTGCTCCTCTTTCATATCCTACCACCTCAGCCGACTAAAAAGAAAATAATGAAGATCATTGCAGCCCAGGCCATGAACCATCTAGTTGTGTTTTACAATGTATGTACGTTAAGGTCTATATCTATTTATTTATTGGACATGGACTTAACATAGTCATGCAGGAGCATTGAAGAGCACCCAATGATCCAGGACAACAAGCAGCAATACTTTCTTGCTTCTGTAACCCACAAACAGGCCATCTACCAATTCTGAGTAGTGATGGATAAGAAGCTCATTCCCTGCCAGGGAACAATGTCATTGGCAGATTTGTTCATATTTTTCTGAACAATTAATTGTGCCAGACAGCTTGTATAGGGCAAGCAACACTTCTAAACTGAATCTTTTTTTTTTTTTTTTTTTTTGTCTACAAGCCATTGTCTACAGTCTGTTAAACATAATGTGAAGCTTTTGATATGAGGCCCTTTTTGGTGTCATTATTCAAGATGATGAGACAGTTACACTAACAGTTAAATAGTGTTTAACTCTTTCAAAAGTGTTAAATGAAGTTTTTATCAGTGGATCCCATATAAACATCAGATGAGTGTTAATTTGAACTCTTAAATCAAATTTTCAGTATGCTGTGTATGTATTAGTGATGTCATCAGCAACTAGTTGACGCCGACTCTACTTTGACCACATAATAGTCGACTTAAAAAAAAAAAACGGAAGTCATTCGAAATCTAGTAGCAACAAGGAATTGCCAACTAAAACACTTACGGCCTGTTTTAACTGATACCAGGACCCGAACCTATGTTATCCATCACTAAAATGCTGCAGCAGTTATCATGACAAACAAACTCGTCCTAAAAAATATTAAAAGTCTTTAACACAGTTTCAGTTATCTCGAGCTGTTTTAACCAGTCTGACAAATTAAATAGGAAACTAAACCTCTGACCCGAGCAGCTATGCTCCTCAATGAGAACTAAATGCCAAAATGCAATGCCATATTGAAACACTTTAGACATGATTTGTGATTAAATATGTTTTGCATTTGACACTGTGATGTCACTGTAAAAACGAATGTCGGCATGCGAAGATGCGATTAAAACATTTTTTGTCCTTGGTTTTCAAGGAATGTTGGTTTTAGAAAACCGTGTGCTCAGTGGATCTGTGAAATGAGAGGTAGTAAAAAGCAAGCAGAGAGCAAGGTGGTTTGTAATTAGAATCTTTGAAATACTGATATGACAGAGAATTGTGCTGAAGTGATTCTACCTCTTGTGTGTATGTGTGTGTGTAGTTGATGGCGAGATATCATCAGGAAGAGACGAGAGAGACAGATAGAGCAAACCGTCTGAATGTCAACTCACTGAGACAATAGTCCCTGTTCTTTTCTCTTCGAGTTATTGATTTCGCAAAAATTGATTATGACTTGAAATGGCTTTTCAGTGGACTGTGGATAAGTAGAAATGGAGTGATTGGATTAAGATGTATAATGGGTCATTAGGTCTGAATAGAGAGATGTCCTTGCCAAGAGAGGCCATTCAGGCCGCTGAATGATGATGGCTGGACAAAACCAGACAGAGATTGCTAAAACTGCTCAGCACAGGCCAGTGATGAAAGTTTATTTTCGAGCACCGAATGAATACAAAAAAAAAAAAGCTTTCAGAACATCTTTTCTCATCACCTTACATGTATTTTTTCTGATCTTTTCTCCCATGTCCTGTTTCTTCTTTCTCTGCTTTCACTTTGACTGAAAAATAAAGCCAATATAAAAAGGCCACCTCCACATTTCAGGTGCTCACACACAGTGACCCTGAACAGCTCAGCTGATCAATGGGCAACTGACTATGTTTATTGGCAGGCAGTGGGCGGCTGGATTGGGTTGTCTGCATCTGGATTGTTACTGTAAATGGTCCCTCATTAACCAGAATCATTTGTGCGAAGGATTAGGAAGACGCTGCCAACGATGACCCTTAATTATTGCCGCCATAGATTAACTTGTACCATTCCTCTGCGGAGAAGTGTGACAGCACACGTGTGCAGACTTGGCAAATTGAAAGGGAGGGAAGTAAGATGCTTCTAATGGATGTAATTGTCAACTGGTGAAATTGCCCCAACATAAGTATTTGGACTGTTAAATAGTTTGGTTCATCAGGTTCTGAGCTACATCCATCCATCCATCCATTTTCTAATCTGAGGTCAGCGTTCCAGGTATTTCAAGTCTTTTAATTATTAGCAACTTTCTCAAGATCCTCCAGAGGGATCCCGAGGAGTTCCCAGGCCAGATGAGATACATCATCGCTCCGGTGAATTCTCGGTCTCCCCCAGCTGGTTTTGCCCGGTAAAACTCCTCCAAGGGGATGTGCCCAGGAGGAATCCTTAGCAGATGTCCAAACCAGCCCAACAAGTCTGGACAGAGGCTTTACTCTGAGCTCTCTCTGGATGATAAGGCTGAGCTTATAAAAACAACAATTATTTCAGTTACTTCGTCTTGCAATACTTTCCTACTTATTTCTATCACTACTTCATGAACGCAGGTTTCGTAACAAAATAGTGTCAGCTACACTGATGACCAAGTCTGAGCTTTGTATGAAATAAACAGATTCAAAATATACATACTACACATCTGAGATTAGCCATTTTAACACATAGTGACGCAATTGCTTCATGGGTTTCATGAAATCGGACAATTGGCATATACATATTCTTGTGTCATTAGTTCATGTATACACTCCAAAAAAGCTCAGCTTAAAAAAATACGAAATACATTTGTAAAATGAGGAATATAACATTTAAAACAAGCACAATAATCTGCCAGTGGAACAGAAAATTTGTCTTCATAAGATTAAATATATCTATACAAGTATACACAAGTAGATTTGTATTGATACAAGAAAAATATGAACAGAATAGTTTTACGCAATAGGCATAGTTGTGACTTTCTGGTAAGTATGGTATTTTATCTGTGGATATATGTAAAATTGACAGTAAAACTGTGAATTAAAGAATGCAGTTTTAACAATCAACTTATTAAGAATCATTTAAAAAAAATCTAAAATACAAGTTATAATAGCTGAAGACAGTTTACATTATTAAGATAATTTAGGAACGAAACACAAATGCTGTTATGCAAAACTGCCTAATACGAATAATTATCTCGGTGGACAAAAAAGAAGAATTGATTTAAACATTTCAACTTAGTTTTATGTTTTTGCAGTGTAGAAGGTCTGTGGCTCCGAACTGAGATTTGGCATTTAGACTGAGGTGGAGTTAAAGTGAGGAGCATGGAGGTGGAAGAGAAACAGATAATAAATAGGCTAAAAAAAAAAAAAAAAAAAAAACTAAATGCCAAGGTGTTCAAACTTTGTAGGTTTTCTGTGACCCTGTTTGGTTTTCCTTGTTTTTTTTTTTATTTTTTTATTTCATTTTGTCAAGTGTTTCTTGACTTGTACTTCCAGTGTTTTCACCTGTTTGATTGTTGGATTGGTTTCTCCTTGTGTGCTCCGCCCTCATTAGTTTCACCTGTGTTTCATTTGACCATGTGTGTACGTAGCCCTGCCTTTCCATTTATTTCCTGTGAAGTTGTCTGTGATGTTACTCTGATCCTTTCCTTGGTTTCTCCTCTTTTTTCCCTTTTTTTCTGGACCTTATTTTAATTATGTTGTTATTTGATACCCTGTCTTCCTTGCGACACCTAAGTTTTGCTTGGTGATTTTTTATTAAGTCATTTTCGTCCATGCTCCTGCACCACCCCCCTACCCATTTTGTGTCTTGCGTTTAGGTCCAACTTCACCAAAAACTGTGACACTAAGCACATATAACAACTTTTATCAAGGGTCGATATAAAAAAGTAATTGGTCTGCCAGAATCAATCGTTGGATTCAATCTAAAAAAAAAAAAGCAGAAGAACTATGAAGTGTGAAACAACCAGAGGAGCACAAGTCTTTTAGATGACCAGAAAATCACTGACACGGTGAAGGAGGGGGGAGAGAAACGCAGCACGTCAAAGAATTCTCTCGAGGATGAAGGTACGCAACACGCATGCAAACCCCCCTTTGAAACGGTTTTTAAAGCAAACAGGCGAGCTGCGAAAAAAAAAAAAGAAGACGACGAAAACTGCTGAGATCTGGAACTGATGCAACAAACAATCAACCTCTATCAAAATGATGGACAGAACACAGAGGGAGAGGGAAAGCATGCCGCCTCATCTGTCAAACAGTTGTTCACTTATGGTTTGGTTCATGGGTGTGCGGCTGTCAATAGCACTGGCATGCTGCCGTTTATTGAGGATCACAAGCAGCAGCAGGAGATGTACAGGTGCATTCTCTCTATGTGCTCGGATTCATTTGGAAAAACATTTTCATCATGCAGCAGTCCAACCATCCTAAAACCAACGACCGAAGAGCTTTTCAGGGTGAGGACGTGGATTATTATTAACTCAGAATCATTCACCTGGGGGCAAATTTCACAAAGACAGACTTTAACTGACTTCAGCCGGATGTCTAAATTTATCAAAAAGAAATTAACCGACACTAATTTGCTGCAAATTCTGGGTAAAGTAAGATTTTACTCTAAAAGCCAAATGACCAAATCAAACCGCGCGGCTCCTTTTGTTCGGCGGCGAAGGTATCACCAGGGGAAACAGCAAAAGCACAAAGCATCTGCTGGTATCTTCAGTCTTTTCCACAAAAATGTAACAATTTAGTTTGACTTCAAATGCATTCGCCCAATTAATATTTAGCCTGTACGGTGTTAAAAAGGGCTACGTTTCCTATGTAAATTTAGTCAAATTAAAGCTGAGCGCTGCAGATGTTGTTTTATTTGCAACTCCATGAGCAGAAGCGGAGAACTGTGAAATAAAATAATAGAAAAATAAAAAATTCAAATACTTACAGTCGTGACTGTATCTGGAAGTAGTAACACATTCATGCACAGCTTTTGTGTCACATACAAATGCCTCCTCTCATAAAGTAACCATGCCGCAGATTCTGTTTTTGCAAAAAAAAAAAAAATAAAGACTTCTGCCAGTGTGCTTAAAACTACATTGCAGTCACATTCACTGTATTAAAACATGGACGAATAAATCAGCTGAACCAGTGAGATTTAGAAAAAAATAAATAAAAAAAGAAGGTTCCCAAGGAAAACATCAAGCACTTTGTTTTCCGTTAAGCGAGCAGAGAATGTGTTTTTGTTTATTTTTCATTTCCATTGCTCAGGGAGGAAATGTTAATCCCTGTATTTCTGATGTCAAGAGTCCATGAAATAGGTAGAGGAGGGGCAGGCGCCTCAGAAGTCGGCGCAAAAGCGCTCCTTGCATTGATAGTGTTTTCCTGAAAGGGCCCATAAGGAGGAGAGGATAGAGGACTCTCATTTTTGAACACTGGGAATACAGAGAGCTCTTCACTCACTGTTTACATATTGTTGCCCCTTCCCTTCCGAGAGAGGAATATTAAATCAGATGTAATCTAGATATAATGTTTAGAGATTCCATCAGCAATAGAGCTTTTTTTTTTTTTAGTCCTTTCCCATCATTTCATGTGGTGTATATTAACATCCTGGTTAGCACATAGCGTGCCCTGCTGACCCGGTACATATTAAACAGGGAGCATTTCGGAGCAATGAGTGGCAGAGAGCGAACCTCTCATCTCTGGGGTTGGGGGCCTCTGTCATGTTCAATGTATGTATTGGTGACACATGCTGACACAATGCTTAGTGCTTTGGGTGGATGCAAAACGACATTTGACCTGATCTCTGTCAGTAGTGGGCTTTAGTGTGGCCCTGAAGTCTCTGAGGTTGATGTTTTTTTGGGTTTTTTTTTTATTGTGTGTGCATTAAAATGTGGGTTCAGTGGGATACAGACAGCACCAACTCCAAAACGTCTAGGGTTTATAACATAGTACGAAGTTAACCAAATGTTTTTAATGACGCCATGATCCATAAATCAATCTTTTTTTTTTCTTATCCGAAAACATGTCACAAATCCAAATTGAGGAACATTAATTTTCCTTGCTCCATCAATACCTCATGACATTTTTTGTGAAGCTCTGGTTTTTCTTTGCCTCTTACCTGCTTTGGCATTTAATTAGCTAATTTGATGAAAACAGGAGAAGAGAACTGAGGTGTTGACACTCTGATTTGATTACAAGTTAAAAAAAAAATAGGAGAATCACAGCAGTTATCAAATGTCTTTTTGGCAGAAACACTTTGAGCAATCACGCTTTTATTAAACTTCTCACTGTCAGCTGATCTCATCTCGCCAGCCGTGTCAAGATAACGGATGAAACATTATGCGCAACAATTAAGAATTTATAAGACTTTTATTTCGCCGCTGTTGTCATTTATATTGCCATGAACAGTAGCAAATCACTCTCAGTGCGTCGGCCTTGACTGCTTCAAGTCCAGCGCAGACATTTCTCAGAAAGGAGGACGGGCTGATCTGTGCGCAGGTTCAATCCAAGAGAACATCGAGTGCTGACAAAAGAAACTGAAGTCAAAGAGTGTAAACTGTTGTGTTGATAGTTAAATCACTTAATTGCAGATGCAGTTATGATGGAAAAACTACTATGCAGGGCTACTGACCGGCCACCGGGAACAGTTTGGGGTTTAAAAGTCTCTCAAGGGCACATTCACATCAATCCCCAAACCAAGAGCAGAAATAATGAGCAATTTTAACAGGTAGCATGCTGGCTACTTTCATTAAAAAGACTGCATGTCACTGTATACTGATCAGCCACAACATTAAAACCACTGACAGAAGGAAATAACATTGACCATCTGACGACAAAACAATGTCAGACATTTAGAAATAAAACCTTCAAGACAGGGGCCAAACTGATTGTCAGCAAAGGCCCGTGTCCACTCTCTGATGAGTCACAACTGTTTCGGAGGCAGAAAGGATAATATTACATCGTAATAGTGGTCATAATGTTATGTCTGATCAGCGTACACTGGCTCCTTGGTTGTTGCTCTTGCTGGTCGCTATAACCCTCATCAGGTCCCCCAATGTAAAACTGGTGGGTTACGGATTTTGATGATAAGGATCTTGTCCAGCTGTTGAGAGTAATTTCGCCTTGAGTGACGCATCCATGTGAGGACAAACCACACACTCTGACCAAAACTATGAATCGGAGAAGATGATGAGCAAACAGGAGTTGGGCGCAAGTTCACGGCCCTCGGTACTAGTGCTGCTTTGAGGAGGGTTCAGTGCTACTTCAGTTTCACTTTCCAACTGAAGCTTCTTTCTTCTTTGAAGCTGGAAGAAATAACGCTATAGACTTCTTCTTTTAATGGCAGTCACTAAATTTAGTTTGGGTTTCACTGTACTGATAAGCACAACGACACCCCTGATGAGTTCCTTGGTTGTAGACCCTCCAAGTGTTCGTGCTGGCACTGCCACTTTGTCTCGTTTCCTGCTAACTTATAAACCAGTGCAACCTTGCAGAAACGTACAAGATGCAGAAGTGAAGATGTCTTGCGGTAAAATAGATTATTGACATTGAAGGCTTCTTTGTGAACTACACTCACGTAGGTGTTGCACAACAAACCCTGAGACATGTCCAGGGCACACTAAAGCAGATGAAAGACTTCCATGGAGCATGTTGTCGAGTGAGTGCACTGGACAGTGTGCATGTGCGTCACAGCGTGTCTTGGCAGAACAGACGCTTGTCCGCAAATGTCAGCTTTCTTCTCCTCTCCGTGAATTAAAGGCTGCCCCTCTCTTCCTCATGTCCTTGCAGGGGGGGGTTGTTATTTGTGCGTGCAAGAGGGGGGAAGGTGGAGCAAACCTGTTTGATCTGACAAGCTTGAATTTAATTGACTGTGATGGGGCTGTAGAGGACACATGAGAAGAAGGACGGCCATAAAGCAGAGGTGGTTTTCATTTTTTTTTTTTTTTTTTTTTTTTTTTTTTATTCATGGCTGTCGACGGAGTGCAGCAAACGGGCTGGGATCGCACTTCTCTCTTTGAACCACACCAACAGTCGGCCTTGCGGGTTGTAAACGTTTGAAATCGGGTTTATCTGCAACCACAGAGCCTCTAGGTGGACCTGAAAATGTTTTGTTATCCACAAAAGAGAGCAGAAGCTGTTTCTCTGCCCGTGTTTCGCAGGGATCTCCGTTCCGTTTAGGCGTACAAATCATGGCATCGCCGCCATCATGAGATATTTTCAATTCTTTGATCAGAAACCTGGCTCCATGAAAGGAACCTTGAAAGGCTGTATCTTCTGCACATCGCCTTCTGTGCCGACTGAAGTGAAGCTCCACAGTGGTGATGATTTCAATGTGTAATCGCTTTTTTTTTTTTTTTTTAAAAGGTTTTAGTTGCCTCCCTGGTGTATGAGTGATAAAGAGCTGCACCAAAGCTGATGGGATAGATGGGATCACGTAGAGTTTCTCTGTTGAAACAACTTGAAACCAAGTAAGATTGGAAGCATTTTTTTTTTTTTTTTTTTTTTTTTTGTAGGAGGGTTTAACATCTTATTTTTAGCTGTGAGGAAAGAACGACATGCTGACATGAGTAGCGGTACCAGTAGTCCCCTGTGACGGAGTGGCACTCTCAACGATGGCTCACCGTTTGCTGTCAGTGCTGTTGGGATGTGATGTGGGAGCCCGATTTCCCCGCTCAGACCCCCAGGGAGATGGCAAAGGACTCTGCCGGGTGCATTTTTACATTTTTATAGTGCAGACATTATAACAAAATACAGTAGACCATTCTTTGCCACTAAATTAAAATGAAAAAGAAAATTCTGACCTTTTTTTGTTTATCTTCCCGTCTGTGTTTCCATTTACCACACCTGTCAATAAGACGTCTCTCACAGTTTTATTCAGACCTTTTAATTTTGGCCATTTAACCACCTGCCTGCAGTAAAAAAAATAAAAAATAAATGGTGTTTTGATTCAGAGACAGCCTTTAAATGAATCTACATTACAGTGGAGCCCAGTGAATTTAAGAACTTGAGAAAACTGAATTGCGGTTCAAGGACAAATGATGCATCTCTTTATTTAATGCAGTTCACAATTGAATAAAAGTGTGGCTTTAAAGAGCAAGTAAGCCCTTTTAAGTTTTATTAGTATAGTATTCTGTCCCGTAAGTTCCGTAATGTCCATCTATACGAGATGGATGGAGGTGGTGAACAGATGGCATGGGTGAAGTGTGAAAGAAAGCCACCAGACTGTTGGTATTCCTCCTCAGTACAGATATCACCTAGTGCATAAGTGGACATTAGGGAGCACAGAGAACTCCCTTACATGTCAGATGTACATATGTTCGGGCCAGCTGTGCTTCGCCAGAACCAAGACAGACATGATGGGGACGGTCAGTAGGTGTTGGACTGTGCAAGGAGATGCTTGTGTCCGAGGAGGGCGGAAAAAAAATAAGTTGCCCTTGCGGTTATGGAAGCTAGTGTTTTGTATTCATCTCATGCCTTAAGACTTATAAATGTCTAGTTTCACTCTGTTCCACCGCTCATCAGTTACTGGCAAGAAGTTCAGCAACGCGCCATCCAAAAACGAGGTCTGGTTGCTAGGAGCTATGGATGTAAGAAATGCATTGTTAGGACTGATGAACATTTTTTAATGTGATTAAGATTAAGGGAAACTCCGCGGGGTACTTTATAGTAAGAGTAAGCATTGTTAAATATGATGAGTGTGGTTAGAAGTGTCAGGATAACTGATTGTTGGTACTAAGGGGGATTTAAAGACAAACACATGACAACCAAGGAAGTCAGGGTAGAAGGAAAACTTCAACTTTATTTTATAGTCTTAAAGTAAAATGCTTTACACATACACTGAAGAATTAAACTACATCATAAATAACATTGAGTATCTTATGTCCGTGTGCTACCCTCAACCCATAGGACCCAAACGCCCCCACTGACAACAGAAATACGTTGCCCCGTCTGGGACGTAACAGTCAAGCAACGAAAACTCTCAATCGTGCCACGTTTGTTGGTCTACTATCACCTGCTGCCTACTTGTACGAGCAAGGATGTTTATCTGACTTCACAGATCAGCTGTTGATTAAAACACTTGCCCCCCCAGGATGATATTGGCTTTGCAGCATCACACTACAGCGTCGCACTGGAGAAACATCAGAGGTAATACGGGACCTGCCCTCTGCCACTGACCTGGAGTGGTTATTCTACGCAGAATCAAAGAATCTTGTGGTTGAAAAAACAAGGCAGAAACTGCCAATAATCTGTCCCAGCAGCCTCGTCTTGAGCTGCCATGGGCCCGTGCAATTAGCCTGGAGGACTGCAAACGCACATATCCAGTTAAAGGAGAGCCTGAATCACTTGCCACAAAATCGATGCAGATCTGTCCCTTAACGTGAGAGGCAGCGGTGCCTGGGATGGTGTGAACAAAGTGACGCCTTTTCTGCCTTCACAGCCACTTTCCTTCCCTCCGCTCGCTTAATGTGACACAACAGCCTGACGGTGTTTAAGTAGAGAGAGCCACAGAAAGGCGTTGTTATAGGAATGCAGTGGATCACACACTGCATATTTGTTCAGCTTGCCGTCTCTCTTCTTGCAGAAATCCAGCCCATTTCAACACAAACAGGAATATTCATCCTCGATATGACATTTATTTTTTTTATTTTCTCTTAACTTTTGGCGTTTGTTGCTCCGCAGGCTTAATTATTTTATTCGGTTTTCTCTTCTGACGTATAAATAAAACTGTTTCATTAAGAATAACACACTGGAATATAATTGTTGCCGTAAGTGACTGAATTTCTTGTGCCGGTATAAACCACAGTCACATTATCCAGCCGTCCATCCTTTACACAGTATAATATCACTGGGCTAACGCAGAAAGACATTAATTCAAGACCATTAATTCTCATATGCTTACAGCTTAATTTGAAACTTGTTAAATCGTCACTTGACAGGTTGCAGCATGTCCTGTTTGTATCTGAAAATGATGAAGTGATCCTGTGCACGCGGTCTTCAGGAATGTTTCTCAACTTAAATTAAATGTAGTTTGAAAGAGAAATATTTCTTAGTTTGGGCCTGATGCATTCAAATGCTATTTGGATTAGAAAATGTGGGAAAAGAAATACACTGAAACTTTAAAATACATATTTACTATCATTTTACATGATTAGCTGCATTGAAATGTGACTGTGGCCTTGTTGCCACCAACACAACATTTCTACGCTCGGAGGAATTATGCATCCCGCGATGTAAGATTAGTATAAACAGAAGTCTGGCGTGCGGCCTCCGAGTTCATCAGCAGGGTTTGTTTTCTGAAAACACAACTGGGGTCTGGTGCTTGTGTGGGTGGTGCAGACCTACTTGGAAGCCGTACAGGCGCACTGATACACCCATGTGCGCCGGCCGAATGTGTTTATGTAGCTCCCAGAGAGAAGGAGGATGATGGCGGGCATCACATGCAGGGATGCGTGCTTTTAAGTTCACATTAGTGTGTGTGCTTGTCTGTGCGGTGACTGCGCCGCGGGGCAGGAGCGCGGCTCGAACAACTGTGCTTGAACTGAACCTCTGATGCCCTCTGCAGAAACTCCCACCGGATGGGAGCACGTGAATGGGAGGGCGGACGCGGCCGCGGAGTCTTCTGAACTCGGTGGCTTGTAAATCCAGAAGCGGCGGCTGAAGAGCCTCCTCGGGCGGAGTGGTTTGCGCCGCCTGCCGCTCCTTTCCAACAGAGCTATTTTAGAAATGAGGCTCAGCCGATGCACAAGAGGTGGTTTCCTCTGTTTATCTGTGATGTCTTTGTTAGTGTTCATGTATTCTGTTGTAATCCTTGAATCAGAGTGGATTGTTATGTTGTTTTTAGACACAGAGATATTGTTACCTCCGTCTTCTTGTTGTTGTGTATAATCAGTAGACGGCTTCAACGTATTGGCTTTGGGAGCGTTCAGAACATGATGATAATTAGACGCTGCCGCTGGCCCAGAGATCACATCCATCAGCAGCTACTGACACAATCCACTACATACGGCTTTTTTTTTTTTTTTTTTTTTTTTTTCCCCAAGTCCGTTATTTCTCTGTGCTTGTAGAGGCAGAAAAAGATTAGGCGAGTTTTGGGGAGGGTCTGTCACCGGCTAGCCTCAAGGTGAGTGACAAAATCACTACAACATCAGCATATTTCATTCTCTTTGTACCCGGCGTAAGAGAGCCAGAGAGCCACTTTGTCGGTAGATCAGACCAGAGTTTTATTCAAATTAAAAACCAGGAGATATCAGAGAGCGGACTTCAAAAATGTAGAGTAGAAAAAATAAAAAATAAAAGACTTTTTTTTTTCTCTTTCTTGGTGCTAAGGGAAAGAGACTACGTGTTAAATATGAATTTTGAACTCTTCCAACAAAAAATGACCAACGGATTTACTTTATTACAGTGAACTAAATACTTACAGTGTATTGTATTAATTCCTCAAAGACAATGTTAATGCTGCTCACTTTAGATATTAGTTTCATTTCAGTTAATGCCTTTCGTAGGTCTCTAATTAAAAATAGGTTTCCTGGGTAGTGGGAAAACTGTATAGTTAACATTTTGAGTTTTTTTGTTTTCCTTTAAAGAACAATATAGTTGACCAAAGACTTCCTGTAGTCTCACACCAATCAGGCATAACATTAAAACCACCTTCCTAATATTGTGTATGTCTCCCTTGTGCCTCCAAAACAGTTGTGACTCATCAGAGAATAGACATGGACCTTCTGAGGGCGTCCTGTGGTGTCTGGAAACAGGATGTTGTTGGGGGCCTCTATGTATCAGCCTTGTTCCAGTTCATCCCACAGATACTTGAACAGTTTGGGATCTAGTGAATTCAAAGGCCCGGTCAACACCTTGTTGCTGTTCTTCGTGCTTTTTGAGTTCCTAAACCATTTTTGTGCTATCATGGACTGTCATTGCTCTGCGTAGGGTTTGTCTGGTCTGGTCTAGGTTGGTGCTACATGTCTAAGTAACATCCACACGAAAGCCAGGTGCAGAACTTTTTGTGTATAATTTTGACCACACACGATTTGAGCTTATGAAAAGGCAGCACAGTACATGCTTCCTCTGAGCTCTGGAAAGAAATGCTTCAAAAACACGGGTGCAGGAAGCAGCTGTCATCTCTGTAGTGTGTTGATTTAATGACATAATTTTAGATGTATAGTAGTATAAAGTGCGAATGTTAACATTTTCACACCTTTAACACTACATATTTAAATACTATATGCTTCATGCAGACAGCTGGGATCGGCTCCAGCAAACCCCCACAACCTTTGGTGAGCAGAAGCAGTAGTAGATGAGATGAGATGTTTCGTGCAGAACCCACAGAAGCCCTGAGGAAAGTGAAACGCTGCTGTGAAGAGGAGTTTTATTCTGTCAGGTCCGCCAGAGTAGTGATTAATTGTGTGTGTGGGGTAGTGCTGCGTGTATCATTAGCCTTTTGACTGGAGTGTGGACCCCTCCAGGAGTGATAGGCTCCACGCCCGCTTCACACTCAACTGACGATGTCTTTGTTTCTCAAGTCTTCTCAGTTGGTTGCGTCTGTTAATTGTCATCAATCAGAATGAAAGCAAAGAGAAAAAAAAGTCTTTTCAAACAGGAGCAAACACTTAAAACGGTTTAAGGTCAGTTTTGTTATTTTATTTGTGTCCGTCACTTTATATGATATTGACTCGCAACGTATTTGTTACATCAAAAAAGGGTTTAATCAGACTTTCAGGTTCGTTAAACTTGTTTGAAATAAGAAACTTTGGTTTTGTATTTATTTCCATTAACTGATTAAACCTCTGTCTTTGCAAACAAAATCAGTTTACTTTTTTAATTTCCTTCATTGATCGCTCATTGGGAAATTCTTTCTCTGCATGTAACCGATTCAGCAGTTTCCTACTCTCAAAGTCCTACAGGACCACTTCACAGAGAAGTTGGAAACTTGTAGTCATCATGATGTCACATCCTGTCTTTATAGCGTCTAACTAAAACTCAGAAAAATTAACACATGCATCAGCATTATATTAACTCCTTGAAAACAAAACTATTTGACTTGTATTTTAGTGTTTTAGTTTGGCCCCAGTTCCATCCACTTACAGTACATGGAGGAGGTGGAGCTAATGACCTATACGGTGTACAGGCACTTGTTTTTATATTTACATATATTATGTTAGTGCTTTCATTGGTTATTGGCAAGGACCTTGAACAAACTCTGGTCCATCATGAACAGTGTCCACCATCCTCTACGTAACTATGTGATGAAGCTTCTGCACACTGAATTTCCAACGGTATAAATAACATATCTCTCCATCTATTGACAAACTCTCTGTGACATCACCCATAGGTTTCACAAAGAGCAGCTTTTAACCTCAGTGTGGTATCTTGACAGTGTCTGACCCCATCTCGCTCCCAGCTAAATACAAAATGGGTAAAGAGGTAGACCGTGATGGGAGATGAAGCAGACAGGTGATGTAGAGGCAGAAGCCTCTGCAACCATTTATCTCTTAAGGCACCAAATTACCCATAACTTTAAACCTTCATATAACTGAAAAAGTGAATTGTATAAAAAAAAAAAAAACTCACTTGTCTACTTTAGCTACAGAAACCCAAACTGTTTTCTTTCCGAGGCTGTAAACGGGTTTATTCCTGCTGTAAAGTCGGGCATTTTATCATGGAGGTCCGTGGGGAGTGACTCAGTTTTGCAGCCAGACTCAAGTGGCCGTTTGAGGAGCTGTTTTTGGCACGTTCATGTTGGCTTCGTTTTTCAGCCGCAGAGGTTTGACGGTCGGTCTGGGGTTTGTGATTTGGGAGGGGGAATGAAAATGTCCTAATCAACGTGCAAGACATGGAAATTGAAAATCAAAGTTGAAGACATATGGTAAATGGGACTGTTGAGCAGGATATTACACGTCTGAAATTGAACATTTGCACTGTGATGTACACCGATCAGCCACAACATTAAAACCACTGACAGGAGATGTGAATGACAATGACAATTTTATGACAATACAATGTTCTGCTGGGACATTTTTGGACCTGGCATTGGTGTGGATATTACTTAGACCTAGATATGACCAGACACCCCCGCTCCATGGCAACAACACTGACTGTTACAGCTTGACACAGGCACACACTAAAAAAACACTTTAGGAACAACAGCACAAAGTGTTGACCTGGCCTCCAAATTTAAATTTAAACTGATGAAGTAACTCTCAGATGATCCACAGAGATCCCTCCCCTCCACCCACAGGACCTAAAGCCCCCCACTAACAACAACACAGGACACCCTCAGGAGGCCCATGTCCATTCTCTGAGGAGTCCCAACTGCTAGAGTCTCAAGTGAGACCTACACAATATTAGGAAGCTGGTTGTAATGTTGTGGCTGACCCGTGTCACTATGCAAATGTCGATCAGAAAGAACAGCTGGAAAGCAACTGCATTTAGGAAAACATTCAGTTTTGTGTTTTTTTTTTAACTTGACAATTTTCATTAAAGCCCTTTTTCCCAAAGTGCAGGTTTCCCTTTAAGCCAGTTGAAGCCTCTGCAGTGCACAGACGGATTTCACTGTAAAAATCAGCAGCAGGGAAATACAGTACGGCCCATGAAAACTTACACTTAACCGAGATGCACTGTCATTGAGAAACATGCCACGCTGACTTTCAGCAATTCTTCTGCATATTCCGTCTCACTTGAGGTCAAACAAGAGAGGATTAGCAAGCCTCTAATCCATGCAGGTACTGGTGTGGCCTGGGGCTGCTCCAGTCCTCTCAGTTTAGCATGCAGACCGGCTGCATTGTAGAACTGGAGCACACCACCGCTCTGGGGGGATTTTGAGCTAAATAAATAGGCAAAATAAAAGAGCTGTAAAAAGAAAGGCTTTTATGGAGAAAGAGGTGATATTGGCTTTGTGATTGAGCGGGGAGAGTGGGACTCACAGAGAGGAGAGAGGAGTGCAGAGTCACACTGGGTGCAAGTGTGGTGGCATTTTGTGGTGTTTGGGCTCTTAATTATCATGTCCCCCAGTGTGCCGTCTCTCTTCGAGGCTCAGCCACTTTCTTCATCTCCTTTTCAATTTTCTAATTGCATGGTTTTAATTAAAGCCACACAGCAGTGACAGCGAGTCAATTAAAAGCCAAGAAATGGGAACAGATAGTCGGCGGCGGTGGCGGCGGCTTTTCTTCTTTGGGAGGGGCCGGTCTTTATTTCCAACCTGTTTGTCTATCAGCGAGCACAGAAACCACAATACCGTCAAGCCCCCGGATGGATCAACAAGCTTTATCTCCCCTGCATACATGAAGTGATGAGAAATCTCACAAGCTGGTGCTACATTAGGGCCCGTAGTGTGAATTGGTGATGTATAATAAGAGCTTTGAGGTTCCCACGTATCTACATTCATGGTATATTTATAGCTAAAGACTCTTGGAATAACGCAAACCTCTTTCATGTATTTTTCACAGTTTGCATGCGTTGTTTGTTCTTTGCTTTACCGCTGTGATTTCCCGTCTGCTTGCATTCTCCTTGCATACATTTCTCCCCAATGAATCCCAGCCAGTAACTGCTCACTTACTGGTGTATTGTAGTCTCCATCTCCATATGTGCCTCTTCTTTTCTTTTTTTAATAATACCACATTGTAGAACTTATTTCCACTCATCCCATGTTTTAATTATGCAAGCATCGTTTTGGCTCCAGCTTCTATCGATGACGTCCTACCTATTTTTATATATAGGACCTTGGTGCTGAACTGGGTCCTGAATGTATTTTTCCTCCCAGATTTCATCTGCAGTGAGACAATTACACACCCCCCCCCCCCCCCCCCCCCCCCCGTCTCCTCCTTTGATGTGCTTTACAAATAAGTGGGTCAACTCTGATGAGAGTATCTGTGACTCAGATACTAATTTACCTCGATGTTGAGGAAAATCTAACAATGTGGTGTAGAACCCTCCGCTGACGAGATATCGCCAGCTGCAAACGCTCGAGTACCCGAGTACTTTCTGTTCAACTTCCATTATTTTCAGATTTTGCCTAATTCATTCCAGCTGCACCGTCTGCGTGGCAGGCATATTTAGATAACTCGAAGAAAATTTGCTCACTTACCGTGGCATTAACTGATGTCACAGTACAACGCCTGTTTCATTCTTAATCTGTTCAGTATTGACTATGATGTTTCAGTTTATCTAATGTGAACACATTTATATCAGTGTTTTAAAACCCCTGAATAACGTTAAATGCCGTGTTTTTAATCATCTCGTGGAAACTCCACAGCTGCTACTGCGGCGCGGGCATGTGGTCATTTTTATAAAGGCTCTTTTGGACCAAACAGCACTGATTACTCCCCAGAGGGTAGCCACCAACTGCTGAGCTCCCCTGAGAAGTATATACCTCTAAGGGCTTTTTTTTTGTGATGTTGTTAGCGCAACAACATGCAACAATGTCACACAAAGCTCAGGCTTCACTGTTACTGTTACCCTTTGTTCGGATTTTAAACTTCACGAGCTGTTGTTTGTGTAGCTAACGTCGCATTCATGTTTTCATCCTATCACCATATGCCTGGAACCATCATCATTTTTGAGTTTCTTGATTTATTTTATTAAGCTTCTTGGTTTTTGTGTTACTTCCCGTGTTTTCCTTTGATTACCTACTGGTTTCTCCTTGTGTGCTCCACCCTCATTGGTCTCACCTGTGTGTCGTCTTCCCCCTAACCATGTGTGTATATAAAGCCCTGCTTTTGTCCCCTGTCGTGTCGTTTTTGTCCCCATGTTCTCGTCTTCATGTTGCCTTCATGCCACGTTTTCGTCTCCAAACTTAAGTCCTCATGTTTTCGCCTTCTTCCACGTTTCATGTTTCCTTTTGTTTTTGCTTTTCTGGTCCTGTTTGGACTCCCTGCCGCCTGCAGCACCTTTTCTTAAATTCTGTTCTTCATTAAATACTTTTAGTTTGCACCTCGGCCTCGTACATCTGGGTCCCACCACAAAACTCTACCGTCCTGACCGAACACGTTACAAAAAGTCCCTCGTGTTGGGAAAACGCATACACTGAGTGTTCTATATTCAACTCGGCCTGGTGCTATTTATAAATATACATTAATATTATAATCATTTAGCATTCAGTATTAAGCTATCCCTTTGCTAAAATCTGTTGGATTCATGTTAATATGTATTTAACGAAATTTAAATTTGTGGGGGAAATTAAAAAATATACAAAAAACATCTAATCAATCAACGATTTTCTGTTTAAGACCTTTGCCTTAAGGAAAGAACTGGATATATACAGTATATTTTTAATGCTCCTGTTTACTGCTTAGATAAACACCACTCTCATGTCTCCATGAATGGGAAATTAAAGCGAACATAAAAACTGGAGCCAGCCAACTGTGACTCCTTAAGAAACAGAATCTTCTTTTAATGAGTTTCGATTAGTTCTCAAAAGTGTAAAAATAAGGGAGGTTCGTATTTGCATTTTAAAGGTTGTCTTATTAAATTAGCGTACAGTCTAATATTTATAGAAAAATCTAAAATGGTCCATTTATCAAAGCTAATAACTAAAATAATCAAATCACTTCAGTAACATCATGGTTCCTTTCTCCCCCCAGTGATGGATGTTTGTGTGCATGTGAACAAGCTTGTTCGGAAAACTACACACCTTCAGCTCTGGTAAATAGTTACAAATGAATGTAGGGATGCCTTGTATTCTGTCTCCAGTCTACCGCAGAGACACACAACCATTCATACTTAAATTATAAAAAGTACTTTAAATATGTACACGATGATGGACATCTGAAAACTGGCAGGATTTTGAACATGGCTTCAAACTAAAATACCAAAAAATGTTCATTTAATTATTTAATTTTCACAGTCCTTTTGAGCTGTGCCGCGAATTAAATGTTTGTGTAACCAGGATTTTTTTTGCGAGTTATGCGAAGGAAGGCTGAATAAGAGATGTCACCGGAGACGTGTAGGTGTTTCTCGAATGAGCTGGGAGAGGGTGACAACGGCCGCTAAGCAGATGAGCATCAAACGCCAGATGCCGGAGCTGCTATCAATTTAAATATAATTGCACAGCACTTTCATCCATGCGGACAACCACTCCTTCTGTGCTCATTTATCATTTAACTGAATTTGGGGAGAGAAAAAAAAAAGTTAAATTGAACACTTACTCGGATCAATTTCTATCAGGGCAAGATGAATTTAGAGAGGAAATAGAATTTATGTTCTAAAGGCTCATTAATAATATTAATAATAGCCTAGAATATCCACAGATCCCATGTGACACTATCATTAATATCCTTAGTGCTTTTAGATGATTTATTGCACTGCACTCCATGACGCCACAGTTTCCGTGTCATCTTTGGATTTGCTACTTTTTTTGTGTGTGTGTTGTTTGTATAGAAAATCATGTTTAAAGGGCTGCATGCAAAGAGGAGGCCTATTTGTAGGATGATGCTATAGTTTAGTCTGGGGGTGGGGGCTGATCGGTGGAGACACATTGCAAAGTGCAGCAAAGATAGAGGGGTAAACATGGAGGGGGTGGGGGGTTAGCTAAGTTTGCAGACGGAATCAATTTGAGCCTTGAATGAGTTAAAACGGAAAAAAAAAGTTCTAAACGCAGCAATAAACACACGCAAACTGCAACGGTAGACATAAGAAGATATAGATTTTAATATCTTTATAAACATTTTGTACTGTCGACCTTTGATGATAACGTACGGAAACCATTTAATTATGGCAAAGAAATACAAAAAGAAGACGAATCGGCGTACAGTAGAACAATAAAGAGGGAGGTGAGGAATTATTGTGCATCGGACAAAGAAAAGAGTCTAAAAATATGACATGAAAAATACGTAAATAAATGAATCACCAGGAAAAAAAAAATTCGGAAACTGAAACAGCCCTCCCGACAGGAGGAGCGGAAAACCCTGTTATCATCATTGATGTCACTGATATTGTTTTTCTCATAGTAATACAGTAAATGATTAATATCAGCACTGCAAGAAGTCCTCTTGGTACAGTTCACATCATTGATACAAACAACATCTTATCAGTACATCTAAGGGAGGCACAAGAGCTCCAGAAGTACAGCAAGACGTCCCGTTAATAGTCCATCCGCCAATCTGCGTTTGACCGCTTCCCCTTATCACGTCAGAAGCAAATGTCTTGGTCTTGGATCCACGTGGACAATCAGTTAATAAAGAGGCATAATTCTTGCTGCATGATCCCAGTTTTGCCATGCTCCATTCAAATTGTTCGTTTGACGGTTTATTGATCACAAAAGTCATTTAAGGTACACACATTTTTTTTGTTTTGTTTTGTTTTTTTTTCCTAGAGACTTGTTCCTGTATCTCTTTAAAGATTGGAGATAAAGAAAAAAAAAGGGTTCCCCGCGTTCTCGACGAGGAAGGGATGTACTCGCTGTGGAGGAATCGGTTCAACGCAACCTCGCGGGGGGGAAAACTGGGAGACCTCCCAACCCTCGACCTCTAAAGGCTCCTATCTGCCCTGTGGCAGGGATCCATGTCTAGGTCCATTTTTGTGTCTTCCAAAAAATCAAATGAACAACATCTTACACGAGATACAGACAGACTCTTCAATATTCACAGCTTGAGCTCCCAGAGACGCACATTGTTTTCCAGGCAAATGAAAACAGTGGATGGCAGTCCTCATCATCTTGAAGCAATTAGCAGCTTAATCTTCAGTTGCACAGAAGGAGAGAGGTGGCTTAAACAAAAGATGCCAGACAGAGCTGCGTGTTGAAATACTGTTAGACAGAAGGTTCGGTACCTGGGGGGGAAAGAAAAAGCCAGCGTTGTGTTGAGTGCCGTGGTTGTTGCTGTTTATGGCCTTAAAATATCTGTGGCTGTACATTTTCACTCTGGAGTGAGAATGGCAAATTCCTATCTCTGATATTGACTGACAATTTATTGCCATGTTTATGTCTTTGAGAAACAAGGAAACAGCAGTTCGGGTTTGCTGTTAGCAAAGGATGCAACAGAAAAATACATTTGGCAGAAAGGATGAGAGCAGGATAAAACTCACGCTGGAGGCTGTACACGGTCATCGACTTTCCATTTAAACCTTCTTGATAACAATTTACAAACTGCTGAACTTAAAGCTCAATGGGGCACTTATAAAGACCTAGCTTATATGTTTCTGAGCCAACTAGCCAACAAGCTGTACCTCGCCTACCTACTCCGTCATCGTCATCATACTCTTTTGCTCTGTTGTCACCAAATTTTGGTTATCTGAGCTCCAGTTGAGCGAAAAACTGAAATATATAAGACACCAGGACGCACGGCGATGAAATCATACAGGCATTGGCAGTGCAAGCTTTGTCTGCGTTCACCTTTTATCTCCCTCAATCCCTCTGAATTTGTGCTGTGAATTTCTCTGAAAGATGTTTGATGCTTTGATACCTGTTTCAACAGTGAAGCTCCCTACACAACGTTTACACATATAATCCCACTCACACTCACACACACATACATAACAGACACACAGGCCTTATAGTGCAGGAGCAATAGAGGGTCCGAGGGCTGCATTTTCTTGTTGTTCTTGTTGTTGTTGTCATTTTTTTTGAGATTAGCATAAGCTAAACCCTCTGAAGGTCAACGGAGAATGCAGTCAGTGTTTGTCACTATCAAGGCCACACAGAGGGTGTAGACATGTAGTAAGGGCTGGGATAGTGTTGCCCTGTTGTTGGCTTGCTGAACCCCGCTAGGGGGGCGAACAGTGGTCCGGGGGATGCACTTGTGCTTCCTCCGTGTGACCGTGCCATCTGGGGACGTGTGGTCGTGTTTCCCCCCTTCTGTGAAATCTGGGGACGAATCCTCCTTGTCTGCCATGACCTCTTTCGAGTGGTGGACCTCGTTGTCACCCTTGCCCTTGATCATCCTGTTGCGAGGCTTCGTGCAGTTCCGATAACGGCCGGGCCTCGAGGGATGCACTATGTGGGTCTGGCCCCCAGAGCCCACTGCTACTCCACGATTCATAGACGGATTCACCGTGCCAGATAAATTGTTAGTCTGGGCTCTGGACTCAGAGTTAGGAACAGTCGGCGAACAGTTGGGGAAGTCCTCCTTGCGCAGCTCCTTGAGGTCTTTCCCCACCATGTCAGCTGGCGTGTGGCAACCCACCGAGGACGTCGAGCCACGGAAACGCTTCAGCCACTCCCACAGCGACACGGCCTTGCAGTCGCATGACCAGGGGTTGTCGTTGAGGCGTAGGTATTCCAGGGCGGGCAGCGTGTCCAGGCACTGTCCGGACAGCTCTACCAGGGAGTTGTTGAACAGGTAGAGGGTGGTAAGACGTTTCAGGTCGTGGAAGGCCAAACGGTCGACCCACTCTATCTGGTTTTGGTGGAGAAGCAAACGGTCCAAGGCTCGAAGACCTCTGAAGGTGTTCTGGTTCAGGCTCCACAGGCGGTTTCCATGCAAGAACAGGTGGCTCAGGTTGTGTAGATCCATGAATGTGTCATCCTGCAGGAACTTCAGATGATTATCCTGAGGAGGTACAGAAAGCATAGTACACCGTGTTTTCAGTCCAGCATTACTGTATCACTGTAAATGCCAGGCATACACATCGTGAATTGTCAACATTCACATGGTGGATCTTATTTGATCTGCATTCACTACTAACATTGTTTAAACAAATGAAATACTCTATCTGTAACTATTTGTTTAGCGAACAAGCCCTATGTTTCTTGTACTCCAGGGAACCATTCCTGAAATGCACTTTACGGTGAATTTAGCTTTTAGCTGAGGGACCAGAGTCAATAAGAACACACAGGACAGGTTTAACCCTTTATAGGGCAAGGAACCATATTTGGTAACTTCCACATACGTGCAAGCGTGGTTCTACATATGGTTCAATGGTTACCACCACTCGGCAAAGATCAAGGAAACATTCTCAAGTCCAATGTGATCTGCATGAACATAGATGCTATATTAGGCACCACAAAGAAGTTGCTTATGTTGTCTATTGTGATAATGTGTATGTTGACAAGTGCCTGAATCTGCATTTCTTTTCTAATGATCTAAATCAGTGGTTCGCAACATTTTTTCCTTGGAGTCCCCCCTACTTGTATCTAAGATTTTTTTCCCCAAGTTGTTGTGAATGCAGCATCAGTTGCAGCTGTATCTCAACCAAGCATGCCGAGACCCACCCCCACCCTACTTCTGACTGGCTAGTGATGTTAGTTTAGAGAGGGAAAGCTGCATTACTCTCATTCCATTGGCAGGCAAACTCAATTGACTACTTGAACCTAACAATATCCCGCATCAACATTTTTTTTTTCCTGAATGTTTATCTTTTTTTTTTTTTTAATTGCGATCAAATGCCACACTCTGGGGATCCTGTGCAGTGTTGGAATACTTTAAGACCTGCATCATACATGTAGTGAGACACGCAATACTGGTGAAACAGCTGAAAACTAATGGTGAGCTCAGATCAAACAAGTTGTAGTGCACTGCGGACCCCAGGTTGGGAACCACTGATCTAAATACATCTTCACATTAGTTAGGAACCTCACATGGTAAATTCATCGATCTTATGTCCGAAAATGACACTTTAGTATTTTAATGAGTGCCATATAAAGGGTTGAACTCTACAGTAGATTTTTAGTGGTTTCTAATGGTTTCTAATTAATTGCATTATGCTCAAGCAAACCGTGTACAAAGTGTACCTGCAAGTAGAGATACTGTAGATTTCTGAGGCCTTGGAAGATGTTATTTGGAAGTGAACTGAGCCCACAGCGGTACAGGTGAAGTGCATTGAGGCGACTCAGCCCGTGGAAGGTGTCCTCAGTCAAGGAGCGCAGGTGTCGGTTGTCTCCGAGGTCCAGCTCCTCCAGCAGCGTGAAGCCATGGAACGTGGAGGGTTCAATGTATGTAATGTTGTTGGAGTAAATCCAGAGAGTGACGGTGTTGGTGCTGAAGTGGCCCCGTAGTAGTCGATGGATCTTATTGTTCTGCAAGAAGATGCGCTCACTGTCGGGAGGAATACCTTCGGGGACCGACAGGAAGTTGTGGGCTTGGCAGGAGACCGTGCTGGGTGCGGTGTAGCAGATACAGTGGCGGGGGCAGGACCAGGAAAACTCCAACCCACAGAGAACCAGCAGGAACTCCAGCCCACAGCCTGCAAAGAGAACACACAAGTAATGAGTGATGGGAAAGTTGAGAAAGAAGAGAGATTACGAAAAAGACACAAAATAAAAGAAAACTTTTTTATTATCATTTGGCATTTAGAGTTGGTGCCTCTGCATCTAGTTCAAAACTTAATATGGTTAAATATATCCACAGCACACAACCAAGGGTAATGAGAAAGCCCTTAGATTTGCATGTGTTCAGCCACAACATTAAAACCACTGACAGTAGAAGTATTAATAGATGTAGAACATTGACCATGTTGTGATAATACAATGTTCTGCTGGGAAACTTTTTGACCTGGCATTCATGTGGATGTTACTTAGACATGTACCACCCACTTAGACCAGACCAGACACCCCCACCCATAGCAAACGCAAAGACAGTTTGGGGAACCACTCAAAAAAACATGAAGAACAGCACAAAGTGTTGATCTGACTTCCAAAGTCACAAGATCCTAAACTGATCAAGTATCTCTGGGATGCATTGAAACAAGCCTGATCCTAAGAGGACCCTCCTCTCAACCCATAAGACCCAAAAACCCTGAACAATACTTTGTTTCCAGACACCACAGGACATCTTCAGAAGGCCCATGTCCATTCTCTCAAGGCACAAGGGAGACCTACACAGTGTTAAAGAGACATTACATCTCTTTATCCATGCTACTTCTGTGGCTAAAAATGATGCGTTTTTTACAAAGCGGTGACACAGTTCTTTGTGCCGAAACAATCAGAGTGCGCTACGCTTATGGACCTTCTTGCTGACGGCTTGCAGCCCAAATCCACTTGAGTGTGTTTAGGCCCACAATGAGGAGTCTTTCGGAGGGAGCAAACAATACCACCTGCTCCGCTGAGTCACACGATGCAAGACTCTTGGCTGATACAACACATGCAGCAATTTCAGAAATTACCCTTTCCAATATTCTCACTCCTTCAGGCAAATACATTATTAAGAGTCCGGTCCCCTCCCCGAATCCATTGGCACTTCTTCGCAGGGAGAAGAAGCTGCAATCACTCCCTTTGTGCGGTTAAACGGGGCGTGGAGCGCTTATTTAAACCTACAGTAAGCTGCCGTTAGGAGCTTTCTGATCAGTGACGTGATTCCCCGGGTCCTCGAGATGGGAGATGCGACTTATCTGAACTGCCTCATCTGAAAAGCGCACAACTCAGAGCCCATCACGAATGCCCCATCCGACAAACCCCTGGCTGTCTCCCCCTCAATTTATTATTCACAGCATAGAAGAGGCTTGATTCACTGCCTCCAATCGATATGCCTCTGTTGCTTTGTAACTCACCCTATAATCCTGGGTCTTTTATGCTGGAAATTCAGGAGCAGAATTACTCTTCGCCAAGAGACAGCCCTATTTATCTGAATGTATTTTCTTGCCAAACTGTGGCTAAGCTGTGACATTCAGTGTCTGACTCCACTGACCTTTAACAGTAATTCTCTGTGTCTAGTTGCAGAACTGGAGCATGGAGCTGTGCGTCACCTGAACAGGAGTGTGCTCTCTCGGGCACGGATCTAATCCTATTTGTTAAGCCATGCCACTGGGCAACAATGGAAATGCATGCATCCTCCTAAACCAGAAATGTGCTCACTAAATGAGGTGATTCTTCACGGTTGAACACTGTCAAAAGGTTGCGTTCATGCTCATGTGCGCCGGTATGCAGGTAAATTGTGTTGGAGACCGTGACACGGCGTGAGAGAACTACAAAGGGGCCTTATCTTTATTTAGACTTCTGACGCTACTGTCATGACCCGCATCAGGACATGAATCGTTCGGCTGTCTCCAGATTCTTAACGCCAGGAGGACGAAACGAGAAAGCCGTTTCACTCTTTTGTCACTCAGCGGGCGCTTGTTTATTTATTTATTTTATTTTTTTTCGCCCCCATCTCAATCCTGCTCTCCTGCCATTTCCATGAAGACGTATCAAGCATGGCGCCGACTGACTGAGTAAATAGATGAAAACGTTTTGCATTACTCCTGGGAAATAAAGCTATGCCTTATTCCTCAGACAAATAAGACAAGACACGGTAAATTTTCCAGCCGCTCTTGTGGGAAAATTTGCATTAAGTCAGCATTCACCAGGTACTTGAGATGCAGCATTGTAATCGTTTAATTTGGTACTGGTTCACATTTTATTAGTCTATTGACCCTCACACTAAAAGCATTTTGTAGAAGAACTCACAAAATAAAACAAAGCCTTTTTCTTTTCCATCGTTTCCGAGATCAGACGACGCTTTGTTCAATCACATGTCGTGGCAGGAAGCCGTCCGAAGAGATCCCATTATTCGCGAAACTGATATCCTCACTTGAGTAATTATTTTTTTGAGGCCTTAAACTATTTCCATTAACACCTTACTTCATGCATGTCTTTCAGTGGAATTAGGTAGCAGATTCCGAGAGGGGAAATTATCCGAGCGGGCGAGAGGCAGACAGTGATAAGCGTGATGCGCGCGGGCGGGGGGGTGGTGGGGGCGGGGGCGACGAGAATGTAGATGCTGCCGAGATAGTGAGACATTTTGAATCAGTGATCTGCTAATCATGTTGGACACATAAGGATGCGCCTCCGCTCCTCTCACTCCGCTCAGCTTGTTTGTAATAGATTCTTTACCCCCGCTAAATTTGTTCCTCTGAAATGGCAGTTTTTACCACTTTGCAAAAAAAAAACAAATAGAAAAAATCATACTAGGTGTAACTTCTTCCTCTGTTACTTCCCTATCATCTTTTTCTTTCTTTCTTTTTGCACCATCTCAGTTGAGTCTCTGTATGTAAATGCTGTTTTTGTGGTAATAGTATCTCAGACTCCCTTTTATATATATATATATATATAGATGCAGACTGGAATGGCAAGGAAAATAACTTTTCCCCCTGTTTTCATCCAAAATCAGGACATTTATGCTGTTGTTTTTTTTCCAGCTGGCATAACTTGCTTTGTAGACTTTAAACCAGTCTCCGATCACAGCAACCCAATCCCTTGCAGCACTACGCTAAACACAAACGCAGACATAAATGCAACGTCTTTAATGTGGTTTACCGGTTTTCTCTAAGACATGCATTCTCAAGCACTGACACATGCTGTATGTGGGTTTTGGGAATGAATGAGGCAGATCATGTCAGTGTGACGAGCATAAAGGAATGAATGACTCTTGCTTACGGAGCTTTCGGCAGCGAGTCTGGCTTTCAGCGGCGCACAGAGGGAAAAATAAGTATTGTGCGGGAACGCTGTCCTTAAATGAAAATGTAAAAAATTAATGTGTGTCGTAGCTGCATTGTGTGCTCGCACAATAAGCCATTCAGCTCAGACTGTATTATATAAATAGCTTTGGACACGACGGAGCGTATATTCTGCCAATAGTGCCTATTGGAATTTGGCAGAATAAAGGGTAGGCTCTGAAAGAGTGATAATGTGTTTTTGGAAAAGAAAAGGCGCTGATATTTCTGGCAGGATTCTGGCCTGTGTATTAACACTCTCGTCACAAGTCTTTCACCTCCAAATCTCTCGCTGTGAAGTTCCCCATCAACCCCCGTTTCCCTCCCTGCAGAAACCACTGATAGCTTTTCACAGGGATAACCACGTTTGACCTCTCGACCCCATCGTCCCGCCATGTTTCCCCCTTTTTTTTTTTTTTTTTTTCTGGTGCGGGTGCAGGAACGGGAAAAGGATAAATAAATGAATAAAACGGAATGGTGCGGGTCCCCTGACAGACAATGAGACGTGACTGCGTAGAATATCAATGAAACACAGTTCACACTAGATTTGCCCTCATGAATAACACATCTCGGCTAATGGGAGAGAAATGGGACGTCTGTAAAGCTGCGTGACTTTGCCCATCATTAGACTGGACAAACTCAATTTCCTGTGTCTCTCCAAAGACCCTGATAAGCGCCGCGGTGTTTTTGCTCCCCACTATTGGCTGGCTCTAAATAATGGCTCGACTCGCTCCGTACTCAAAAGGTGTTTGTAATCGTGCTGGAGCACACAGCGGCGAGGCGGCGCGTTAGATTATTGATTAAAAGGGAGCCGCTGTTCTGAGGAGCGTGGCTTCAAACATCAGAGCTGTGGGTAATTCTCGTACATGTTGTTGATGCAATTAACAAATAACTTTTTAACCAAGCGGGGCAGCAGCAGGGTCACATCTCAGTCACCCTCTGCCAACAGGATGTTGTAAGTGAGGCTAAGTATCGATGGTATCGATACCAAGGCCTGTATCGGTAGCGTGATGAGATCGATACCTTTGTTACAGTTTCTTCTTTATACGTCCTGCAAATTACTCGTCACAGAGTTCATGTGAAAGCAGCTTCTCTGCAGGCGTGTGCGCGGCAGGAGCTTCTCCATCCTCGCCTTTAGTGAAAGGTGGATATGGACAGGGTTTGGCATCGATATGACATCGATCCCAGCATCACAGCGGCATCGCACAGCTGGAACTGATGCCGCTATTGAAATGCGTGGGTACGCTGAAGAGAAGACAACTACACGGGATGCAGGCTCCCTTCTGTGGTGTAAAATTAATGAGCCAACATTTCCCTCTCTGAGATATTTTTATATTTATTATTACACTGTTGTTACATTGTTGTGATTACTGTTGCTGGCTTTATTTTCCATTGTTGTTGTGTTGGTTAGATTGTTCTATTTATATTTTTGTTCCGTTGTTCCTTTTTCTTATTTTGCACTAATGACTTTTTTTTCTAAAACAGTTATGTGTAGTGAAAGGGGAATTATTTTTGTAGTGTTAAACTGTTTTACATTGTAATTAATTAAGAAAATTCGTTTTATTTTCCTAAATATTTGTCCTGTATTTTATCATAATCAACGGACTAAAGGAAAAAATACAAAGTTATTCAATGATCGTGACATTTCAAGGAAAAGTATCAGATCGATACCAAAATTCCCAGTTTCACCTGGTCGTTAGTGGGGGTCTTTGGGTCCTATGGGTTGAGGGGAGGGGCCTCTGTGGTGACTTGTTCCAGTACATCCCATTGTTTTTTTGTTTTTTTTTAGTTGTTCCTGGACTTTTGTGTGTGTGCATCAGGCTGCATCCTGCTGGGGTTGTCTGCTGCCATCAAGGAGTGTCATTAGCTGCGTTTCCATTGCACTTTTGCGATAAACTGTTATATGGATACATCTGGAAAACCGCCTCATGAGAGCATAAAAGTGTTTTAGCGATATTTGAGAGGTTTTTCAAAGGTGGCGTGTTTCCATTTCCACAGTTTTTTATGGCGATATTTTTGTTTCTGCGCATTTCTATGGGTAATGGAAATATAGCATGTTATAGGGGTGGGGGTACCTGGTCTGGTGTAGTCGTACACGTCTAAGTAACATCCACATGAATGTCACGTCCAAAGGTTTCCCAGCAAAACGCTGAATTGCCACAATATGCTCAACGTTATTGACTTCTGCTGTTGGTGGTCATAATGTTACGCCTGATCGTGTGCCTGCTGCGAGTGTCAAAACAGCTCATCAGAAATTCCACTGAAATTTCATCCAGTTCACTGAAGAACATCTGGAATACTTTCTGTATTGTTTGGCTCCTACACATTTAAATTATTCTCAGCATTTAACAGACTTGCTCATTCTCGTCTTCTGTAACCGTTTGAACATGTGATCTCCACACAGAAAGGCCCGGTCTTGCCCTTTAACAGACTTCAACAAACAATTTTAAAAAAAATCAAACAAACAAAAAATTTGCACTACTAATAATGAGACTATATGGTCGTATATAAACGGGTTTTACATGAAGTCACTTTCTTTGTCTCTTAGATTATATAAGGCGTGATTACACGGTGAGCTGAACAATGCTGTGAACAGAATATCAGCCTCTGACATTGCCAGTATGGGTCAGGGAATGTGTATTTATCTTAATTAGCAGGGCCGGAACAAAAGCACAACAGCAAGTATTTATTCTTAAAAGATAAAGACGGAGCAGTAATGGCACACGCACAATACTTTCACTCAAGCTCTCGCTCTCATTAGCATTTTTAAAGAATTTCTCTGTTGACTTGTTGAAAATACTGATTACTCGCATTGTTGTCTGACTGAAGCAGACTCACACATGAACGCCTCTGCCAACATCTGTGACCAGCAGCATTTGCCTGGGAGTATTTGTTTTTGTCTCTCTCTCTCTCTCTCTCTCTCTCAGTCGCTCCTTCTTTTTTTTTTTTTTTCCTTCCTTTTTTTGGGTTTTGACTGCACAATGTTATAGATTTCATCTCATTTGCGATTCCACGGCCGCACTGCGGGCGATATTGCCTCATAAGGTTGTCTGACTATTCTTCTAGAGAATGAAAAGGAAAATGGGCAAGAACAATGACGATGGTGAAATACTTTAGAAACGCGGCATAGAAAAGAAATATTTCAGAAATGCGCTGCATCGCCATCCTCCTGGTGCAGAGGCAAAGTGTTTCCGTCTGTATTAGAGCAGCATCATAAGCAGTCTGGCTTCTTATCTCGTGTCAGCATGCCACAGATAAATTAGGTCACCCAGAGCTGATAGAGTAATTAGTATATACAATAAATTAATAAAATATCAAGAAGATCCTCTCTTCTTTTCTTCCTTTCCTCATTTGACTTTCCTCCTCTCCATTTTCTTTCGTGTGATTCATTTCCACAGATTTAGTCAGAATATCTTCAGAGGCCCAAATTCTAATGCACAAGCTGTTTTGGAGGCCAGCAGGACTTCTGCTGTTCTTTTTTTCCCCCCTCCTCTATTCTCTGTTTCATTCCTGTGATTTGCACCGTGAGTATCGGCACAGTGTGTGCTGTGAAACTCTCAACAGCCTTTCGACGCTGTCATCACTTCCTGCACATTATTTATAATTCGAAGCTCTTCTGTCGGCTTGGCTTCCTTTCAAAGCACCGAATGGCTTCATCTCTCTGATTGCATCCCTGCCAAGGCAGAAGAATGGCAAAAAGTAACGCAGGTGAGCGTTTAAGTCCACTCACATATCGGGGGTTGGCACGGAGAGCGCCAAGTTACATCAGCGTTAAATGCACCGGTGGGTTTTCAGCATTATTGATATTTATAACCTGCTAAGTGCGACATTACGGCTGTCGTGAGCAGCTGGCCAATCAACCGGCCCTTCCGTATTCGCTTTTTCTACAGAATAAACTGTATATTAAAGCAAACATTAATCAAAAAAAGTTGCAGAGGGAATCATGAGTTTGCAAAACAAACAATCACAGCAGTCCCTCTGACTTGCAGCTGAGACTCATTGCTTAAAGTGCTACTTAACACAAAAGCGCGTAGAAGGAGGTTAAACATAAACTAGACTGAGGTGATGTGAGTGACAGCAGTTGTTCTCAGGTAGAAAAAAAAAAAAAAAAAAAAAACAGGCGGCACCGTAAGGAGCGCGTACAGAATAAAGCGATGTGTGGAAAAGTGTTCAAGTGAATAAAGCTTATTAATTTCAAAGATGGAATCTGGAGCTTGTCAGGAGCCAGGTAGAGAAGTGGGCCGCTGATGAATGAGCTGTTCACAGATGTTTAATGCTGACATTTTAATTAACAGACTTAAGTTTGCAGAGGCACATGTGTACCTGCCGGTCTTTTACTCTCCAGTGTTTCAGGGTGTTCTGGCGAACGCTGATAGATGCCGTAGAGCAGATGCGCAGCATGTGCACCATCCGTGCACAAATGTACACGGGCTCACTAGTGGGAGCAACACTATCAGCCACCAACTACATTCATTCATCATGACAGCACAAAGCCAAATGATTCAAATATATTGCACTCCCTGTGGCGGTATTGCACTGCGCTGGCCAAACTAAACTAATGGTTCTGCCAAACCTATATAAATCATCCAAAGTGCATCCATATGTAGTTCATATACTGTAGTTCTATTAAAGTGATAGAGAGCATTCATAATGCAATTCTCATTGGTGGAGTGGATAATAATTATCTTTCATATTGATGGTCTGCGGCTCTCAGAGGTGTTTAGGAGCTTTATCTCCTCATATGTAAAGAAAATACTGTCTGCCTCGCAGTATGAATGTCAGCGGCGTCTCGCAGCTCGGTTTACCGAAATCCATCTGTCTCGTTATCACAACATATGGCAAATTCCAGCTGAATTTATTTCAGACTGAAAGGGCAACTACACATGCATCACACATATGAGACCCCAGAGGGTTAACAAGCCCCTTCTTTCAGATTTATGCAACGAGAGGCTTCATGGATCTTTTTTGGGGCCATTTTGCAGAAGAGCAGTTTGCTTTTATGGCAAGCAGATATAAAGTTTCCTTTCATCCTGATAGACTTGTGAACGTCAGTCAGTTGAGCAACTAGGATGTCTTTGTAACAGCAATTTTAAAAGTTTGTTTTATTCGTCACTGAGTTAAAGGTAGGGTATCTTAATTGTTAGTTCATAAATTAGGAACACAATAACGATTCATCGACAATTAAGAGAAAGAAAATGAAGGAATTAGACTCTAATTATAGATAAACACATTGTTGCACTGCTCCTCAAAGTGGCACCAAACAAACTACTCAAAAAATTACGTTCTCTACGTCAGATCTGACCAGTCTGCCACAGTCCTGTTTGCATGGACTTAATTTAAATCATCCATGGTTTTACTGTATAGATAAAATAGTTAAGTTGCTTTTTTAGAGTGGGACCAAGCACATTTAAAGCTGACTTAAGACACAGCAAACCAACTTTGCTCGTAGCGTCTTTGACCCTAATCTTTGGGTCCTCGCACCACCACCAACAGTCTTAACCCTGTACAGACTACTGCCATCTGCTGGTAAGCGTGCAAGCACAGAACCACAAACTGTATAAAGATGGATGATGGGAACAGCTCCTCAAAGGTGAAGCCAAAGCTAGTAGAGCGCCCCCTGGTGACAGGAGGCAGTTTTTGATCGGAAGCTCCACCCCCTCCCTGTTATTGGATGGGACTTGGGCCGAACAAAAACACTTAAGTACACGTCAAATAAATTTATTTCGGTGATGGGTTCAGTCATTTTAGGTCGTTAATATAATACATGTACTCACGTGTCAATTGTTCTGATTAGTTTTGTTTTAGTTAGTTATTTCAAATAACTAATTCAATTTGTCAGGATGTGATATCCTGATGGCGTTGTCAAGCTTTGTGAAGCAGTCCTGTAAATGTTGGATTTTTTTTCTCCCAATATTTCTTCGTGATTGGTGAAGTTAGAGTCTGGCGGTAGTGTGGGCGGGTCATCAATTTTGGACTGTACTGCGCAGACTCTGGCTCCAAATGCGCAAGATGTCGCCACCACCTCATCCCCAGGAAAATATCATCCGAATGGCCATATTTATATACAGTCTATGCACAGAACACATGCGCCTGCTGGCCATTGACTGTAGTGTTTGTATGCGTTAAAGTGCAACTATTTGGCCCAGAACTACCGGCCCTGTTTGCCTTCAGTTTGCTGTGTCCGCACCTTTCACACGTAACTCTAATCAGATGGACTATTATTCTGCCTTCTGTGCCACACACTTGATGTTGAAGTTACACTCTGTTAAAAACTCCCAGAGTTTTTAGCTGACTTCATAGGTTTCTGCAGCTGACTGGGCAATTGTCAGTCTGCCTGCCTCGTCCAGTCACTGCTTCTTGTTCAGTCACGCACGTGTAAGTCAATGACAGAGTGCAGCACAACCAATGATTGTGTGTCTCTGTCAAAGTGACAGCTAAGTTGTGATGACGCCGTGTGACAGCGAGCAGGCAGAAGGAGAGGAAAGTTACTCTACACTGCACTGTAGAGACTCTGCCTCAGCTAATAGAGAAGTATGGGCGACGGGAGGAGGAGGAGAAGAAGAAAGTGTAACAATACACATGGGGAAACATGTATACAGAAATGGTACTGGAGTTACTCCATGAACCAGAGGACCTGGTTACAAGCCCTGTGTCAGCAAGCATCTGCCAGATACAGAATCTGCGTAAGGCATTGAATCATTACCAGCTCCAGGGCTGCTGCTCTTTTACTGACCCTGTGCTTTGATGTTTCTGCAGAAGGGGCCAAGCAAAATATTGAAATTTCCCCACGGAGTTAATAAATTAACAGAATGTTTAGAAAAGCAGAGCAGAATGACCAGTGCGGCGCTGCAGCCAAATGTAAAAATGATTAATTTCTCCTTCTGGGATTCATACAGCCACACACACACAAAAAGAAAAAAATATATATATATATAATAAACTATTATTTATAACATTCCAATCAGTCTAATAGCACACTGATACACCCTGTAATTTGTCTCAATCTGCTCTGGGCATTTTATGTTTTTTATTTCACTGCCCTTCATTTCAAATACCTGTCAACTGAAACACAATAATTGTCGCGTGGACGGCCTGAGAGCAGCTTTCACTGCCCGACTTAACAACGTCTACGTGATATCGTGAATAATTTGCCATTATGTTTGGACAAATATTCCGTTTGTTTTAGCTGTTGAACTGTTATTGTGTTGCTGCTCACTTACCGCAGCAAATATAAAGCGAATTATGTTGCAGAACGTTGTATTAACTCAGAGATTTTCTTTACCACTTTCCCATCAAACATTGTTACGATTCAGTCTTTGTTTTAACTTCTTAAAAGCTTCAGATTGAATCTGCACCATGTTGACATTTGTAGATATGTCAATCACTAAGCTTCTACGCACACACAGATACAGTACGTGCCACTAAAAGCTTTTTGGATTAATGATTTAGAAGCTGCATAACTCTGCCCTGGGACCATCAGGTCAGTATAGACCCCCACCTGCATGAGAGAGGTAGCCTTTTCCAGTTCACTGTTCCCCACCTCATGGCACCCTTTACATGTTTCTTTTAAAACAAACTGTAAGGCACCTTCCTTCTACTGCAGCTGCCTCCTTGCATACAAACCTCACGCGCCCTAGATTCACCAGATCAATTATTCATAGCAGGTGAGAGTTTGGTGCTCCTTGTACGTAGAGACACACACACACACACACACGCTCGCACACACACGGAGAGTTTCAAAAGTCTCAGCTAATGGCTTCAAAGAGGCAAGGAGAAATGTGAAATCAAGCAGAAAAGCGTGCACAGGAACTGCAATGTATTGTGGCTCATTAGTTCAAGGAACAGAAGGATGACCAGGAGATAAAGGAGCCTCACATGGTGAAAACCTGAACTAAAAGACGCCCCCGAGGGAGGAAATAACGCACAGCCCAGGCATGAGTACACTATGTAGAGTGCTGCATCCATCTGCCCGCACCCTATACAAATACCGATAACTCAGGAAGTAACCTATATTGTGTTGGCTGACTGTATTAGATGAGCGACCAGAAGAAGCACTCACATGAGTCTTGCATGCTCGCTACCTGCACATTTAAAAGGTTTTGATTGATCCAGTCATTCGCAATAATGCCTGCACCATAATCCACTTTTGCAATTTACCCCCATCAGGCATAACATTATGACCACCTTGCTAATATTGTGTAGGTCTCCATTGGGCCTCCAAAGCAGTTGTGACTCATCAGATAATGGACATGGGCCTTCTGAGGGTGTCCTGTGGTGTCTGGGAACAGGATGTTGTCAGTGGGTGTCAGTGGGTCCTATGGTTTGAGGGGAGGGGCCTGTGTGGATGATCCCACAGATGGTTGATCAGTTTAGGATCTAGTGAATTTGGAGGCCAAGGTCAACACCTTGTGTTTTTCATGTTGTGTTTTTTTGCTGAGGATGGCTGCTGCCATCAAGGAGTGTCATTGCTATTGGGCGGAGCTGCCTGGTCTGGTCTAGGTGGGTGCTACATCAACACAAATGCCAGGTCCAAAAGTTTCCCAGCAGAACGTTGTGTTGTCACAAGATGGTTGATGTTGTTTACTTCCCCTGTTAGTGGTTTTAATGTTGTCGCTGATCGATGTATATGCTATTAGATCACCACATCTGGCTTTTGGAGATGAGAGCATGATGTGTGAACATATGCAGTTTTGAAAGCTGGAAATGAATTTTGTCTTTGCTCTGGGTTTAAATGAGACACTAAAGTAGAAACTAAATGTGGCCACTCACATGGGATTCTCTAACCAAATGTAACGTATTACGTAGAGTAGGCCACTGGCACATTTCTGGCCAGCTTTTGCTTGCAAACCAGTTGATTTGGGAAAAACCATGTCAGACAAAAAAAAAGTGGAGTGTGTTTTTTCTTCAGAAGGCGCCGTTGAGTGAGGAAAGAAAACACAACAGAATACAAAGGAGCAGAAGAAAGGGAGCAGGAGGGGAGAGGGGGCGGGAAGTAGAAGACCTTGATCTTAAGAGAGTAATCCCTTTTCATTAAGTGTAGTTTTTCAGACCCTGAGAGCTTCGCCATTGATCCTTGTGTAATGTCAATTCATTAATGTGCCGGGCCTCTGCAGGGCTTATCACCTTGAAGGACTGCAACTCTGTCTTTTAACAAATACACTCAGCATTTACTGTAACTTATTTTTTCCCCCCACAGTGAGAAGAGGGACTACTTTGAGATACGCTCTAGTCCTATCGTATTTAGATCTGTTTTGCTCCCAACTGGATTCTGTCTCGGTTTTTCCCCACTTTTTCATCCACACCGCTCTGTCTTCATTCGGTTGGGTTTTTTATATAAAGCTCCATCTGAGGGTGATAACTTATCATTTTTTTTTCCCGTTCAGTTCTCTAGTTGCCCTAGAGTCACTGTTCAGTCTCCATCGAGCAACTCAGCACACATACTGTAAACAGTACCTGCTCCTGTTTATGGAGTTTGCACTCCTGAGAAACCTGTGTGGAGCAGTGGTCTAAACGGCGGTGCTTCATGAATTGTTACCTCTCGCGCTTCTGTAAACGGACGCCGTTAATTGATGTTCCTCTTTACGTCCCATCTCTGCAATTATTTACTCCTCTGCTCTCTTCTGCCATGTCCCCCTTGCTGTTTAATTGATTTCGTTGTTGCTCCCCAAAACTACAAAGTCTTCGCTGGATAAAACACAGTCGCTGTCTTGTTGTGATTAAAGAAACCTCAGTCTGGCTGTTAGAGATACTGTAGCAGCTTATGGGATTTAGTAAGTCGCTGCAAAAGCACAACGCCACACCAGAGATTCACGTCGAAGCGTGCCATCACCAACACCTTAAACACATACAACCCAGTAATGAATTTTGTATTTTGATTACTTGGCCCAGGTGGCTGTGAAATCTAAGGATCGTGGAGAGATCCAGTGGTCTGTCCACAAGACATTCTGGCGTTTTCTCATTGTCAGGGGAGATGCTGCTTCTGCCACAACTCTGCCATTTGAAGTTTCTATTTTGCTTTCCTCCTCTCCATTGTAAACCTGAACCCTCTGGAGGCGAACCACACAAACTACTCAGCTCCGTGAGTGCTTACCCCTCCCTCTCAGCTGCTGGTCTGCATGCAACTACCACTCACTAGTGAGTGCTCCCAATCCTCTCTGTCCTCATAAAGCCAAGTGCCGAGCTGCAAACTTTCCACAGATAAGTGGTTTATTTTTTTTTCTCTCTCTCCACAGCGATGATGGCCTGAGACTAATTTTCGTTGCATGTAATGATTCGGTCCCCAGAACTCCTTCGACATGTGACCAAAGAGAGAGCCCTCCACTGAATATTGCAGCAAGTCACAAACAAGAATGATTCAGACGGGGGAGCTGCGAAAGAAGATGTCAGGCTCCATCTCAGTTCGTGTGGCTGGGTGATGAAACATGATTCCCTCCAGCCACTTTTCCCCACATCTCTCCTTGAAGACGGATAACGAGACGTAAAGTCAAGGACAGAGAGAGAGAGCCAGTGAGGGGTTTGTTTACACAAGAAATTGTGAGTGTGGTATTTCAAAAACCGGAGGGGGGGGGGGGGGGACAAATGGAGGAGGGAGAAAGCAGTAATACAAAGAGACGGGGAGAAAGGAAAACAATGGAAGGTGAGCTGAATTTAGTCAAACGCCCCCTTTTTTTAATTAGGATCTGAATGAGAAATATATTTTTAGCACCTTAACCTTTGAGTGGTGCACAGGTTTGGATCCTATTAACAACCATTGACATTTAAAATTGTAGAAATGTGTATTATAAGCCTATTTTAATTTATAGCAGCAATCAATTACAATTTAAAGAGAGATAACAGCAGTGGAATAACAATTAAAATAGAAAAAATTGTATTTTTTGGTGCATGTTTTCTCTGTATACCAGGTACCATCGCCTTTAAGGACTAGAAACTTAAAATCACTTTCTTCTGTTGAAGTAAAAGAAAAAGTGTGGGAGAAACAATCAGTACGTTTACATACACGTGAAAAACGAACAAATTATTGCCCTAATCCGACTTTAACTGGACAACGTAAGCGCATGTAAACACGTTACTTCGACTAAAATGTGAGTTCTCCTTATCCGATTAAGACACCCAGATAATGCAATTGGATATTGATTTTCGCCGGCTCCTATACTCAATCGGATTTAACTGGACAACAAAAACATTCAAGAAAGCCGGTCGCAGAAGATGAATGTAAACAGAGCCGTTAGAAGAACCACCTGAGGGATAGCGCCATTTTAACTGAACCATAAGTAGCTCGCACATTATGTACGAGATTAAAAAAGCTGTACTATTATCCATACTGCTGTTTGAAATGTTTATTATATGATGTAATAGGTCAAAAAGAAAAGGGGCTGTATTAACTAACTGAAAAGACACATATTGCCACCTAGTGTGGAGGAGGAGGACATGTTCCCATCAGTTATTCAATTTTCTCAGTTGCATGTAAACTGGGACAAGGGCCACATAGCTCAATTAAACTGTGAATCTAAACGCTCTGAATCACCCTGAGTCTGAAAGAACTGATGAATGTTCAGGTCTGAACTTCAAGGATCAGCCTGACTGTGTCATCATCAGACACAAAAATGAAGAAAAATCTTTCAGTCTGGACCAACCAGACGGCTGTTTAGCATCAAGTGACAAGACGCTGAGAAAGACAGACACTGACTGAGTGATCAGAGTCTGGAGGGGGTCGTCTGTGCCAAAGACACGGGACAGAAAACAAAGGAAACATACTGTTCTGCAGACAGTTCAAAACATTCTCACTCTCAAACACAGATAAAGTGTTCTGGCATTTGATCACTAGTCCATTACAGAGCCAATGCAAAGAGACAAACCACCATTTACATTCACGCGCACACCTAAGCCCGCATTTTAACCTAACATATAATTGTCTGGACTGTAGGAGGAAGCCAGATGTTTTTATATAGAGGCTATAGCAACGACATTTAAATTACAGTACATAATGTACACAATGTCGGTTTGTTTTTTTTCTTTTTTAATGTGTGCAGTGGATACATCCTAAGCAACCACATACTAAATTATTCATTCATTCGTATATTTTCTGTAACCACTTATCCTCTGGAGGGTCGCGGATTGAGGCTGGAGTCTATCCCAGCTGCCATTGGTCGAGGGACGGGGTACACCCTGGTCTATCTCAGGGCTAACAGAGAGAGGCACCATTCACACTCACACATGAGGCCAATTTAGAACCACCAATTAACCTAATGAGCATGTCTCAGAACCCAGACAGACACTGGGGGGAACATACCAACTCCACACAGAGATGGATTCAAACCCAGAACCTTCGGAGGCATCAGTGCTAACCACCACAAAACTGTGCGGCCACTTTCCTAAATTAAAACAGTCCAATTACATTTCCAATTTGAAATGGGAAGACAAGAAAAATTAAAGAAGTGAGAGTAATAGAGAGGGTTTGAGCTTCCTGGAGTTAAAAAAAAAAACAATAAGTTGAAGCATACACTTTTACTGTTTGTGTGCAATGCAGGGCTCCTTCACACCAGACTGACCAAGCCTCATAAAGCACCCCTGCCTTGCATATCTCCCCACTGGGGCTATTATCTTCACACCTCTCTGCCCTCTCCATCACTGATGTTACCTCCTCACCGTGTCGCCCCCCACCCCCCACCCCCCACCCCCCTCTCACCCACCTATTCTGCTCCACCCTCAGGCAGCATTGTTGCTCGGGCCGTTTCAGAGGTTAAACTGGACCCCAGTCAACCATGGGGAGCTGTAATGGCGAAAGCTCAAACTCAAACACACAAAGTTTGCCAAAGTGATTCTTTCTGTTAAACTCACACTGTTGACAAAATAACAAACTTGATGTGACTGCGATTCTTTTTTTAAAGGGGTTAAAATGTACTTTGCAAAGTGCAATGAAGACAAACTCATTATACACAAGAGCAGTGCCTTGACACTGATTAAATCCAGTTTATGCGACGATCAAATTCTAATCTAATAAAGAGTGTCCTTTAAAATGACTTTCACATTTTCTCTGAAGGTAAGTCAAGTCAAGTGAAGGCCATATTCGATATTTGGCTTCCTCTAACCTCCCTGTCTCAAAAACAGCAACGACGTTCCTGACCAGCAATATAGCAGGAGAGTAAAAAACAAATGACTTAAAAACAATGGACACTGTTTGCATCGCTCACTCCTCTGTATGACCTCTATTAAGGCCTATAGCTCACATAGTTGAGTTCTTGGGTCCCTTCATTTCCATAAACACTTCAAAATCACATTTTCTGAAACAGCTTGTTTCATGTGTCACGGGAGGGGCTGGGGCCTATACCAGCTGTCAGTGGGCGAGAGGTGGGGTACACCCTGGACAGGACTCCAGTCTATCACAGGGCTAACACAGAGAGACACTGACACTCACACCTACGGCCAATTTAGAATCACCAATTAACCTTGTCTCTGGTACATATCAATGACAATGATGGAACCCCTATCGCTGCAACGACAACACGTTGGGACATGTTTCCATAACTCCTGAAATTTGTTAAGAAACTTAAGAATAAGAAATAAAAAAAGAAGAAGAAATATAAAAAAGATTTTCAGTGCATTTTTGGCATCTGCTGTTTAGTTCTCTGTCTCCGTTGGTTATGTCTGCAGCCCTTAGTGGACAAATTAAGGATAGCAGTTGAACTTTTATTAAAATTCTGTTTGTATCACAACTACCACAACTACCTCCTTGCTTAAAAAAAAAAAAAGAAGTTTTTCTATTAAAATAAAGCAAACAAATGATAGAATATCCATCCGCTATCTACAACATGAATGCAAGTCTACAGTCTGTTTTCTTTCTTTTTTCTTTTTTTTCTTTTTTTTTTTTTTTTTACAGCAAATGTGCTTATAAAAAAAAAATCAAGGAAGACTGCAAGAGATAAAAGAGATAGAGTTCAGTCATTAAAACCTCCCTGGGCCACAACATGGCTTGATACAAAGTTATGTAGCAAGTCGGCCAATACTTGATGTTCTTGGAGCCGATTCTGGATGTTCTTCTCCTGCTTCCCTTGTGGAAATGCCCACAATTCTGTATAGAGAAATTCTCCCTCAGTGAATGAGAGCCACATTTGGCTGCATAGAAAATGGGATGTGTGGGTGGGTGAGCAGGCGGGCCGGGGCTAAAGTGGCGGGGGGAGGGTGTCTGCACAGCTTAAAATGATGGTGGGGTATGATTAGTATAGAACCGTATGGTTATCTTGTCTAGAGAAACGGAGATTAGTGCAATGTAAGAGATAATTAGAGATAAAGGAAAGTGAAAATGTCAAAGTTTCTAACAAGGGCAATCGCGGAAATCAAGAAAATGAGGAAAAACTATGAAAACACATTTTATTCTCCTTCCTTCTTTCCTCCAAAATAATTTCCCAGTAGGTTAACTGCTACATCAAATGATAATAAGTGAATACAAGTTCCGTAGTGATGATGTATTAGCCAATATACCTTTGTACAACGCACAATTTATGGCCAAATAAATCTAATTTACGTGGTTCAAATAAGAACAGTCACGTGACGTGATATTCCCATGGACTGGGATCTAGTTGCACGCCGCCTTAAAGGCTGAAGTCGAGGAACAAAAGTCTGTGTGTGCAGGAAACACCGGAGGCTCTGTAAAAGACGGCAGCATCTATTTTTAGGCAAGTAAACAGTAAATCAGATTGCAAAGAGGTGGGTGTACACCTTATACCCACGTTAATGCAACACTACACCTCTGCTTCTGGTGGAACCATATGTTAGGCCTTATGGCTTTTTCTTTTTCTTTTTTTTTTTTTGCTCTGTCTGCTCATCCTCTTGTGATTGTGTCACTATTACGCTGTGTATTCCCCACCAACGTTTAGCGCGGCTTTGTTGCTTTTAACATAGCATGAGGAGTTTACCAGGAACATGAGTCGATTCAGCTTCCAGGGTCCGACGGGTTTTTTGTTATGTAAGACAGTCGAAATTAAGGTTTGTTTCTATTAATGTATTCCGTTTGTAATGTGGAGACTGATTTCAAACACTCACACTCGTCTCACAACAGCGAGTAAAAGTACTCCAAAAAAGCTGCTTTGCTCCCAGCAAAACCTTTTCCAGTGCACTGCACCGCCGAGTGTATCAAACCCTGCAGTGGATGATGGGATTTAATGTATATTACATTAATAGCTATCCATTTCAACATCTAATACTTCATATATCCACTGTATTAATTCTAATTCCCCATTACATGAAATCTATCACACTGCAGCCTCTCTCTGGCCGTTACAATGACTGTAATGAATCTTTCGTGCACAGAGACATAATGTGATCTTCCTTCTCTCTTTTCTCCACTTCAGACTGTCATTAACCAGTTTATTAGACACCTCGGTTTAGTATCGTAGCTGAATTTCTGCTGCTAAGCTGTCTGCCAAATTCCACACGCGGCACCGAGATGCTGTTGGTGACTGTTTTCAAGCTGCGTTGCAGCTCATTACAGAAGTAACGCGATAGCGGAAATTAATCTTCCTCGGGTTAGCGTTGGTGTGAGGGGCTTTAAAAACAGTTTATCTTGTGATCTGGTGATGTGGTGTGTTGCTCTTTTTTGTTTTTTTAACATTTTAGATGTAGAGCCTTATAAAGGCACACGCAGACATGTTGATGCCTTGTAGACGCCAGACTGCTCATCCAGTCCTTTCATATGCCTCGCATCGGCGAGTACAATAGCTGCCCTCGGTAATGAATCAAATGGCGCTGTGGTAAACAGCATCCACTGGTTTAAGGGTAGTGGCAGCAGCAGGAGCATGGAGGATGTTCCTATAATTAGACATGTAGACAGCGTGGTGGCTACGTGCTGAACGCGCTTGTTGTCTTTTCTCTTTATTGCTTTCAGGTGTTGCCCTTCATGCGCGCGGCAGCAGGTGACCGAGTGCACCTGATGCCACTCGCTCATCAAGGGACAGAGCATAAAACCTGAGAGGAGAAAGAGCACTCCCACGGTTAGTGGTTGTCTGTGGTCCGTGTTTGCTTCTCTTATAAGAGTTTGCTACTTTTCTTCCTTGGAGAGTGGGTGGTGTTTTACATTTGTGCTTCAACTGTTTATAACAGACAAGTAGAAAGTGTTTTTTTTTCCCGATAATTAATTTTCTTTGCCATTTGATAAGGGTACATCTCATCTGTTCTAATAGTTTAATTGATAAAGAAATATCTGCACCTCCAACTCAATGTTCATTTATTGTGAGCCTGTCATCCCTTAGACAATCGGGGATTGTAACAATGGCTGGAAGCGATCTCGGTTTCTGTGCGAGAATCCAATTAGAACGTTTTTAAAATCTTCCTCCCCAGAATCCTGATCATTCATAATAAACTATCAATTAGAGCTTCATGGTTAGCGTCGGGGAGATCGCTGTTACAAACTCTTGTGAAATGTTCACATTCCTTGTCGTTAATCAAATTGCATTTCACAAAATCACAGAAAAGAAACTTTCACACCAAGTTCTTTTTCTTTTTTCCTTGCATTGTTAGCAGACGGGAGCTTAACTGGCAGGTGCACAGTGAACGTGGCAGACCCACCTCGCGGTTGCTCATCTGGTGGCGGAACACAACACTTCAGCCACAATCATTCCAACTTGGCTTCTTAACTGGGATCACCTGACTCCCTCCAACCTTGCCCCCACCCTCCCGCCCGCCCCCTCCTGTCTTTATGTAGAAAAGCACAGCTGCTCGATTAACAAGAGGAGAGAATGTGATCATGCCTTGCATGCTGTTCTCCTCCTTGCTTTCACATTGCAGCTGCCTTCAGGTTATCTGTGGCACATTTTCATTTTGTTCTCATGCTCGTAAAGTATTCCTCCTAAATCTCAATATTTCTCTGTCGCAATAAGTGTGTTTGAAAGGACTTTTCAAGGTGTTGACTTCTTAGTGTTACAGTCGGCGCCTATTTCTGAGACTGAAACCTAGTGTGCAATCACTACACAGGCTGCATGTCAAACAGATAGATTTTAGTCATTATAGTTTCACTCAATGGATTCATAAATACCTTTTTATGGACCATTTCAGTCATTTTGCCCGTTTAATCTTGACTACACTTTGAAGTGCACCAAAATTTTAGCTGATCTCGTACATGTAAGCAAGGAATGGTTTAAAAACTCATTCTTGGTCACACACTGCATTACCAGTAGGAAACGAGATCGTGAGTCTCGACAGATTAAACATACTTCAGGCAGGAAACCTGAATTTATGCTTCCAGCAGCAACCACGTTTGCCCAATGTTTGTGCTCCAGGTTTGATTTTGCAAAAACCTAGCTTGTGGATATAAAAATCTTTGCAGCTGCATAAATCAGATGCTCGATAGTGATGTGATGTTCATGAACGAGACGATTTGTTGCAGCTTATGAGGGAGAGCTGATTCCCGTCGTGGGGGTGGGGGTGGGCAGCATGTACGGCACTCTATACGGGAAATACATGCCAGCACAGACTAGGATGTGTTAAAAAAGGAAGAGGGAGCAGATGCTCAAAGACAGCAAGTGTAGTGGTACTGGCTAGGTACATAAAGAATGACGGAGAGATGGGAGATTAAATGTTGGGGGGAAAAGTGAAGAAACTAGCAAAAACTGGACATCAAAGCTGAGTCAACTGGTATTTCTGAATGCTAACCTCCACTAAAAATTTTTATCTCTGTCACAATGTTAAGACTTTGGAATGTTTAACAATAGTAACTGTATTTTTTATTTATTCATTTTTTTGTAATGGGGAAAAAAAAACTTTGAAATTAGTGGTTGTCCCGACTACTGAGCCATGATACTTTAACCAGAAAATTGAGTAGTTGCCAACCTCATGACAATAACAACACAAATGCCTCCTAGAAGGCTAAAGATGAGGTTCATCAAGTGTTTGGACATACTTTACTAAAGATGAAGCCCAGCCTCTAAAAGTCTCCATATCTTACATTACAATATAAACTCATTTGCCATTTTATTAGGTACACATGTTCAATTGCTTGTTACCACAAATATCTAATCAGCCAATCACATGGTTGCAATTCAACGCATTTAGTCATGTAGAGGTGATCAAGACAACTTGCTGAAGTTCAAACTGAGCATCAGAATGAGGGAGAAAGGGGATCTAAGTGACTTTGAACATGGTGTGGTTGTTGGTGTCAGACAGGCTGGTCTAAATATTTCAGAAACTGCTGATCTACTGGGATTTTCACGCACAACCATCTCTAAGGTTTACAGAGAATGGTCCGAAAAAGAGAAAACATCGAGTGAGCGGCAGCTGTGTGGAGGAAAATGCCTTGTTGATCTGAGAGGTCAGAGGAGAATGGTTGGACTGGTTAGAGATGATAGAAAGGCAACAGTAACTCAGATAACAACTTGTTATAACCAAGGAATGCAGAGTACCATCTCTCAGCCTTGAAGAAGATGTGCTACAGCAGCAGAAGACCATATCGAGTGCCACTCCTCTCAGCTAAGAACAGGAAACTGAGACTACAGTTCACAGAGACTCACCAAAACTGGACAATAGATCCAATCCAATAGAGCATTTTTGGGATCTGGTGGAACAGGAGATTGGCATCACAGATGTGCGGCCGACAATTCTGCAGCAACTGTGTGATGCCATCATGTCAATATGGATCAATATCTCTGAGGAATGTTTCCAACACCTCTCCCTGTGAGTTTTGGCACCTCCTGTGTGAGTTTTCTGCATGGGCTAATTGGTGACTCTAAATTGACCCTAGGTGTGAGTGTGAATGGTTGTTTGTTTCTTAGCCCTGCGATAACCTGCTGACCTGTCCAGGTATGTACCTGCCTCTCGCCCCGATGACAGCTGGGATGGGCTCCAGCAACCCCTGCGCCCCCAGTGAGGATAAGGGGTAGTAGAAGATGAGCTGAGATGTTTTCAGCACCTTGTTGAAAGTACGAAGAATTAAGGTAGTTCTGAATGCAAAAAGGGGGTCCAACCTTTTACTAGCAAGGTGTACTTAATAAAGTGGCCGGTGAGTGTATATTCAGGTCAAGAATCTACATTTCATTGTTTCAAAGCTTTACTTTCTACTGTGTTTTTATGTGTAATATCATCTACTAGTCGACATCGACTTTCACCACATATTTGTCGACTTTAAAAAAAAAAAAAAAAAAAGTCATTCAACCCCTAATAGAAATAAGGCTTTTAGGAAAACAGCAAATGAAAATTGCTTACCAGTACACAAACCATTCATAATCACTAAACTAGAATTAAATAGAAGGCTACAAGTGAAACGAGTCGTTTGGGAGCAATAAGAGCTGGACTTCCATCACTAATGCTGGAGCCTCCTCGATCACACCAACAGATATTTTAAAAATCTGTTTTCTTTTAATAGCTGCATCACAATGAGACGATAATGCGTCTCTGAGTGCATTTTTGTAGAAAGTCGTCTGCGGTTCATATGAAGAAAAGTTAACGAGCTAAACATGGAAAACCAATAAAAGGCGCAGGAACTCCTGTTTTTCTTCCTCTCTGTAACTACCTTGTAGAGAAATGACTTGCAGTGTAAGAGGAAAAATTACATTCTGAAAAGATTTTGTACTCTTACTATTACTGCAACATTACTGAAACTGGACATGGGTCAATTTTATGCAGCATGCAGAGTGATGGTGGCATACTAATTTTGTGACTGTAGCTGCGCCACATGCTCATTGAGTGAATGAATGAGTGAGCCGCAAATGGCATTACTTTCATTGCTTTCACCGCCCCAGTGTTATTATCCCCAGGCTGCTCTTCCACCAATGACAGCCAGCGCGTTTGAAAGTGTAAATCTGCAGAGAGATAATGCACTGCGCCCTGAACTTGGAGGAAAGGAGAGAAAATGAACTTTTTTTTTTTCTCTCTCACCCAGAGACTAATGGCACCAGGGCAGTTTGAGAAATAGTGGTGGTGAATGTGCAGCAAATGCTTCTCAGTCATGAAGAATTATTTCCTGTTAAGTGTGGGAGATTTTTTTTTTCTTTGTATCCTTCCCCCCCTCTTTCTCTCTTTTCTCCCTCTATTTCTGACGTGTACTCAGGGAATTCATTCAGTGGATTGCTCCAGTTAGAAATGACAAAACACAAATTGAAAGTGTATCTCTCTCACAGAAATAACTGAACAGGGACTGTGGAGTTAGAGAAATTCTGCTGATGCGTCCAGGGATGGAGATTAGAACACGCTATGGCGTTTCTGAGCGTTTTACCATTTACAGTCCGACTGCTCCGCAGAGATTGGAAATGATGTACGCAAGACTGATGAACACGGTTCTGTAAAGTGCTATTAAAACAGAGGGACCTCTCAATGTGCCAAATGGTCTCTGAGATAAGCTAAACTAACTAGCTTCTGACTAGAACTTCATATTTCCTATAAACGCATTAAGCGCGGTGTTTTGCACTGTGTTTTGCACAAATTTTTGTGAACTTTGAACTGAACTCATCACTTTTCCGACTGTGAGCGTAGATGTGAGTTTCGCTCAAACTGGTGCCACTAAAGAAAAGTCGCTTCCTGCACTTCAGGAGACACCTATTCACACAGGGCTCATAAGTTTTACCCGGGGACTTCTGGTAATTTGTAATAATGTCAGAAGTCGTCTGCGACCTTAATCCTGCGCGAATCGTCCATGTCCGTAATTTGTAGAAATAAAATATTACACCACTCATGACCTGAAACACAGAGTTCCTGTGATAAAACTAATCCAGCATTAGAGTAAAACACGGAGTTTGTTTATCCCGTGTGAATGCACCACATGAAACGGACGTAGGGGGGTAATATCTGAATCGGAGGACGTCCCAGGTGAAACTAATCCCATGCAAATACAAACATTTGAAGGAGTTACTTGCAAGGAGCCTGGATGTCCACAAAATGCGAACCATTAAGGATGTCAAAAGTTACAAAATGTAACATGTCAATTTAATTTAATTTGAATTTAATCTTTGCGATAAGGACTTTGAACTAGTTCTAGTTTGCTGTGCACGTGCACAACGCTGCTCGTAGAAATGTTTTTTTCGCCACACCTCAGTCAACCTTTCCTTAATGTGTTCCATCTCTGTTGATTCAATAGCAATCCATTTGAAAATTGTGGAGATGGAGAAGCAGCTGGAAATACTAAAGAGGAAACGCGCTACTATCGAGCAGACTAATCACAGCTCTTGTGGTCTGCGTCGGATTTCTGGAGAGGTACACGAATTGACGCAGAAGCATTAACCACCTATGAGATTGTGATATCGTGTGACTGTGAGAATATGTGATACTGAACTAAAAATACCCAGTAGATTCATGTTATTGTTATTGTTAGGTACCATTCAGGCATTCACAACAGATGAAACTATTCAAGTAATCCATGATCTGGTCGACAGTGACTTGACACACAATATATTTATTAACACTGAGTAAAAAGCACTGGAGTGCTTTGTACACACACCATCCACCCCAGCCTCATGCCAACTAGTCCTAGTGCAAATAATAAATGTAGTACTTCAATCATTAAAACAAAAACATGTTGTATGTGAACATAATCTTGCATTTCTCAGAACAACACTGAGAAACACTATTCGTAATAACTATTAGATGGAGTTGTGAATTAAGGAGGTATCAGGTTAATGTGGGCAATACGAGCTATAAATATATAAAGCTATGTGTGCACATTCGCTCGTGAGAAAGGTTATAGGAGAGTGTATTTACACTAATATGCAATTTATTTTCATGTTTTCTATCCTACGAAGACATACATCTTAACCTGTGTTTCATTAGAGACGCTGCCTTGTGGGAATATTCCCAGAAATTGGCACTAAATGTTATTGCAGTGACTCCGAGGAGCTGACAACACTTTAAATCATCGGTCATTAAATATGCATTTATATGCAGGCAGTGTACAATGCCATTTGTAATGCTTTGTTCAGTTGTTAAGTACTTACTTAAAAAGGAATGAATTATCTCTCTACAGCCTCAGATAATGACAAATAATTGTGTCCTCATTAGCTAAAAGTTTTAAGCTACTCTTTAAATTTATGTGAATATCAAGATCCGGCCAGTGTAGCTGAAGAATAACTCTCCCTGAGTCAAAGGAAACTTTCTTACCGATCCATCATATGAATCATGCTCTTAACTTCACAAATTGGTGTCAGGCAGTTCATGCAACGACTAACCTTTGCCCAAGTAATGCTCCACTGAGATAAACACTAAAACTGTGAATGCCAAGCTGGATAAATTCAGTCTGTCTTGTCTACCCTTATGAATCCTAACTTCTGTAGCTGCCCGCTGCTGTTTTGTATGGTTGTGACTTGCCAACATGTCTGTTTTCCTGCCTGAGTGGCCAACCTATGACTACCTAGCCATGTGTTCCGTCCCTCTGTCTGTGGTGATTGCTGTTTTCTCAGCTACATCACTCATGTCTTGTCTGCGTCGTCTCTGACTCTCGGTCAGTCTTCTGTTTATCCGCAGCGTTTGTGCAGAATAGATGATTCATGTGGCCAGTTTGAGTTCATGCTAATTCACCCTCTTAAATAACACGGCGGAAACAGATCTGGTGCATTTTTTCATTTAATGGCCAATTCAGAATATCTTTTTTTTTTTCTTTTTTTTTCAAACACTGGCTGGTGTTTACTTTTTATTTATATTTTAAATAATCTGAAAGAGTATTATGTACACACATAAAGAAGCTGATCATGCAAGAGGAGGGCAACTTTGTTAACTTTATTAATCCTTAAAGTTGTAACTTTTGTTAAATTAAGCCATGTGTTATATTAATACAGGGGTCCCCAAACTTTTTTCTGTGTCTGCCACAGCAACTTTCCTTTCTGTGATTGAAAACAGAAAAATATATGGACCAGGCTAGCATACTGCCCTCGTCATAGCGTCGATGAATGTTAAATTCTTTGAACACCGACGCTGTATCTTTGCAGATTAGACACGCCCTAGCCTCAAGTGGCCACTCAGTGAACTGCAGCTTTTTACACTTCCGCATGGGCTTCATCACGCAGACCCGGATGTTGACACCTGGGAGGGAGAGACCGTCTGTGGGTGGGGGCGCCGCAGCACACCCGAAACTCGTTGAGAAGGGTAAGAAGAGCAATACCTACTTTGACATCCGAGTCACCAAAAGTCTCTGAGAGTTACAGAAAAAGTCGCTAGATTTGTCACTAGTCGCTAGAGGAGCTTGAACATTCGCTAAATAGAGCGACAAAGTTGCTAAATTCTCTCGGTCACAAGCAAAGACGCGTCAGAATATACCATTGTGTGAGGGGGGGGAAGATGAGCCACTTAAATATAACTAAAATATTATATTTATAGTAATATATATGATATTATATTTAAATGTAATCAGAATGCCAAGTTTTAAATATGGATATGTGATAGGAAAATTAAATGAATTAAAAAAAAAAAAAGGCGAGAAGGATTGTCTGGGATCGTTAAGTGGGCCACTCTAATTGGTTTGGGGCTGGGTCTGGCAAAGGCCTAGTCTGGGGACCTCTGTATTAATATTTACTTCCCCTTTTCCTTTACACAGCAAGGAGAACCTCGGATAACCTCAAGTTTTAAATAAAAAATAATGTCTACAGTCACATTATCCTACCTCCTGGTTGTGTTACAGTTCGCCGTCCCTGCTAGTTTACATTCACATTGCTTAACCTCCTTTCAAATGCACTGTAACCACCCCTGTGCTCTACAAATCTCACACAAAAGCCACCCCTGACCGTGACAGCGCATACAGTGTTAATGGGATTGCTTCGTCTTTGAACTCAAAATTAGTTTTGCCCACCTAGATGAGCTGGGAACTCACCTGCGGACATAAAATGACCCCCTGTGATCTATTATGTATAAATAGTTCCAGTTGAATCACAGGGCAGCTCCATCAGGCGTACTCAGCAAACATACGCCGCATCATTGTGTGTTGACTTATCTGCTCCGAACCTCCTTGCTCCAAACATACTTAATATTTTTATGCATTTATAAGCCTCCACCTGAGGGACTTCTTCTTTTTAGTAGTGTTTTTTTATTTTTATTTTTTTTTTGTTATAACCACAACATATTTGCTCTCCTGCTCCTGCGACTGTCCTCCTTCATTTCCTTCCCCTGTAGTGTTGCAAAATGTCAGTAGTACTTTGGCTGGCCAATCCAGAACACTTATCCCCGGTAGGAGTCATTGATTGATGACATTTCCCCGCTCACTATTCATGACAGGCAAATGTCAAATGAAGGCGATATTTGCCTACTAACAAGATGGCATCGGGTGGTCTTTGCTTAGTTCAGTCGGTCTCTCTCTCTTTTTTTTTTTTTTTTTATCACAAAAAATAAACAGTGAAAGGTTGCTCCAGTTCACACACTGGTCACTCTGGAGTTTCTTTCTTAATGGAGAAAAAGCATAGAGCCAAAAATGTATTTAGTCAAAATATTCTTGAATTCTATTAACACATCCATAATTATCCCGAAACATATCTGCGATGTAGCTTTATTATACTTCATTTTCCACTGCCTTGATTGGCATCAATAAAACTAAGACTCGATGATGATTAATCTTTTAGCGGTTTAATTAATACATCCGGTGACAATCGGTGACTGTAATCCACCTACATGTCGTTTCAGGATCTGTGAAATCTTTTAAAGATGCATGGTATTATTTCACACCCTTGGAGATGAATAATTGCGCAACGATGCAAATAAAACACTAAATAGGAGAGAAGTCAGAACCGTTGATTTCAGACTTTGGCTTTGTGAAAATTTGCCTCTTGACTCGCCATTTGAATGGGCGGTCGATGCTCACACATGGAGGAATATTTTGCAGAAGCGAGGGGTTGCCAATTTGTTCTCAGTAGCTGCCTCAAAAAAAAAGAGAGGAGAAAAAAAAGAGCCAAATGTGAAGCAGCCACAAAACACGCCACCTTCAGAGCCGCAGATGTGACTCTCACATTTCCTCAACCGCAAACGAATTCTTTCTGTCGATGCCACTGCACATAACTGCACTGAATGAGCCTCCTCCTCTTTGTCTGAGGGGTTGTTGAAAGGCATTCTGAAATCGGTAATTGAAGTGAGAGTTCACAAGTTATAAAAAATAAATAAATAGATAAATAAATAAATCGCAACACTTTGCAGTTGAGCGCACTGAACGCGGCTGGTTTTGTGAATGTTTTTTTGGGGGTGAAAAAATTCAAGGCATGCTGCAGATTTTAAAAGCTTAATGAGGGCAGTGAGTTACGTCTGATAATCCAATGAACTTGGCTGGAAATAAAAAAAAAGATTAAAAAAAAAAAAAGAAATGTTGCCAGAGGAGAAGTTCTCACTTTGAGGTGAGGACACCCTGCATGACATTGAGATAATGAACTCATAACATGTATTTAAATGCACCATCTGTTAGAATACTATGCATGAGTTGGTTCGGGAATTTAAGATGGATTTTGAACAGTTTTCCTCCATGCAGTGATCCATTTTTCTGAGCCTGTTATATTGGAGTCACTTTGTGATGCTTTGCCATAGTGTGTACTAACCAATCAGAGACGACTGTGGGAGTGAATGTCTATCTGTGTTTGAGTGAGCGCCTGTTATTGAATGAGTTCCTGCTCTGGAAACCATTTGAGAGGAGGAAAAAAAAAAAATAAAAAATCTGCATAATTGCTGCCCTAAAATGTGACAGGGTATGATTATCTCTGGACAGCAGCTCTCTTTGAGCTGGGCTCATTCTTTTTTAGAATATGATGTGGTCGAAATTGAGTGGACACAAAGCCCCGTGTTCTTTTTCAGCCATGGCGCCGCTCACATCCCCAAAACACTTAAAAGCTACACAGTTGCAGTAATTACAGTCACACTGCTCTGATCGTTTGCCAGAGGTTCGACATTTAATCTTATCAGAGACGATCAACGCAAGTACAGCTTCCATATCCCTGATGAAAGACTGTAAATACATTGTCCCTTGATGTTTTTTTTTGCTTTTTCATTCTGCAAATCATTCTATTTGTATTTCTTTTTTAAAAAGCAGACTGAGCTCTGAGCTGAGAAAAAGTGGCGCCGCCATGCTCCATTACAAGGCAGAGGCTGAGCACACTGGGCAATGACATTTCCAGCGCATCTCCAAAATTGCTATTATCACACAAACATGCGCATGTAAGCCCATTAATACTTTTATTTACGCTGCGACAAAGCAAAAAAAACAAAACAAAACAAAACACAAAACTGCTGGGTAACATCCAGTCTGTCCGAGTATTTTCGTGTTCACAATGCCATAATTCACTGGCCTAATTACACGGATGAAAGGAGCCTCTTCAAAAATGGTGATGCAAATAGCTGCGGATATAGAGCGGGACCTTACAAGTTCATTCATCTTTTTCTTAAGCATCCCTGACAACTGCAAACCTCTTAGCAGTGTGGACATTGCTGACGCTGCCGAACACGAGTGCTGCAGCTTGCATTCATAACCAGGAAGCCGTGTCTGTGAGAGACTTTTTAACACACTCCCAGTCACCTCTGTATATAAAACAGTCCGGCCCTAAAACAACCACAACAGCTGGGGCATGCAATGGTACGCGCACACTTCAGTAAAAACGCTTAATGCACTGTCTCTGCTGCTACTTTTTTTGTTTGTTTTTCTTACTGTATAATCTATTTACCGTCTACATATCTACAGTGAAGCTGTATTATTCATCAAACTGATAAAGGTCATTTAGGTCATTCAGGCATAACATTACGACCACTGACAGGTGCAGTAAATAACACTGACCGACTTGTGACAGTTCAATGTTCTGCTGGGAAACTTTTGGACCTGGCCTTTGTGTGGATGTTCCTTAGACATGTAGCACCCACTTAGACCAGACCAGACACCCCCACCCCACAGCAATGACACTCCCCAGGAGGATGCAGCCTAACAAAAACACACACACATAAATGGTTTAAGAACAACTAAAAAAAAAAACATAGAAAACAGCACAAGATCCCAAATTCACTACATTCTAAATTGATCAAGTATCTGTGGGATGATCCACAGAGGCCCCTCCCCTCAACCCATAGGACGACACTGTGGTGTCTGACAACATGACATAATGTTGTCAGACACCACAGTGCACCCTCAGAAGGCCCATGTCCTTTCTGTGATTCTGTGTTACGACTGACACTCTAGAAGTGCAACCTGACTTTATAATCCACTACCACACTCACGCCAATTTCATCCAACTAAACATGACATACTGACTCATATACATCTTCATCTGTCTCCTAAATCGTTCCTCGGATGTCACAAATGTGACTTACTACTTCATGTCAAGTGTGAGTAATGGCTGCCTAATCCTTTTCTGATGAGTCAAGGCAAAAGTTTGAGCTTCAGGCATCCAGAGGATCCGACCCCCCCGCTGTTCAAGGAGGAACTTGTGAAACAAGGGAGCAGCCAGCATAATCGCCGCATGACACGCACTCTCCACTCCCACATATCGGGGAGGATTAGGATCCTTCACTTTAACAGCGTCTTGGTTGGGACTAAAATTTCGTGTCATTTTATGAAATCAAATAAGTGCTCTTCTCTAGTTTTTTTTTATGGACAGATTTGTCATGAAGATGCAGATGAATATTTAATAATGACCCAGAGAGTTTTAAATCAAAACACTTTTAAGGCAGTTACAACACTAACTTGCTGGCATTGCTACGGGAAAAGGGGGGGTAAAAAATCCCTGATAAGCTCTTGCAGTCTGCACTTTTCATCCTCTTCAGCACTGGAGGCTGACTGACTTTTCTCTGGTAGAATCCTGTGCTGTAATTACCTATAATTGCATGTTTCTCCTTCCATGCCAGTGTTTACATGTGTTGTGTTTAATTAGCACCATTAAACGATTCCCAACTCTCACTTACACTACCAGTCAAATGTTTGGAAACATCTTCTCATTTAATAGATTTTCTTTATTTTCATGAATATTTACATTCATGAATACATAGCAGATTCTCGCTGAAGGCATCACAACTATTAATGAACACATATAGAATTATGTAGTAAACAAAAAAGTGTGAAATAACTCAAAGCTTGTTTTATATTTCAGATTCCTCAAAATAGCCACCCTTTGGTTACTGCTTTTCACACTCTTGGCATTCCCTCAATGAGCATCACGAGGTAGTCGATGAAATGGTTTTCCAACAGTCTTGAAAGATTCCCAGAGATCCTGGGCACTTGTTGGACCTTTTGTCTTTACTCTGCCGTCCATCTCATCCCAAACCATCTGGATTGGGTTGAGGTCAGGTGAGGCCAGGTTATCTGCCCTAGCCCTTAAACAGCCTGGAGGCATGTTTGGGGTCATTGTCCTGTTGAAAATTAAATGATGGTCCAACTAAACGCAAACCGGATGAGACGGCATGTCATTGCAGGATGCTGTGGTAGCCATGGTGGTTCAGTGTGCCCATCACACCTCCGTCTCCATGCTTCACGGTGGGAACCAAGCTTGTAGAGACCATCTGTTCACATTTTTCGTGTCGCACAAAGACACGGCAGGTGGAACAAAACTCTCAAATTTGGACTTTGGTCTAAAGTCCATTCCCTGTGTTTCTTGGCCCAAACAAATCTCTTGGTTTGTGATTTCTTAGCAGCTATTCGGCCATAAAGACCAGTTTCGCACAGTCTCCTCTGAACAGTTGATGTTAAGAGATGTGTCTGCTCCTGGAACTGGCATTTATCTGGCCACTAACCTGACGTGCTGTTAACTTGCAATTTCGGAGGCTGGTGACTGGGATGAACTTATCCTCAGTGGCAGAGGTGGCTCTTGGTCTTCCTTTCCTGGGGCAGCCCTTATGTGAACCAGTTTTGTCGTAGTGCTTCATACTTTTTGCCACTGCACTAGACACATTGACGGTTTTTAGAATTTTCCAGACCTTCAGTCCTTAAAGTAATGATGAACTGTCATTTCTCTTTACTTAACCTATTGGTTCTTGCCATAATGAATTACAGTTGTGTGAAACCTGACTTCTGCACAACACAACTGATGGACCCAGCTCCATTAAGATGACAAGAAATCCAGCAAATAAACCCTGACTGGGCACCTTGTGACATGAAAAACAATTCAGGTGACTACACCATGAACCTCACTGAGAGAAAGCAAAGGGTTTGCAGCGCTGTCAGCAAAGCAAACGGTGGCTACTTTCAGGAATATAACATATTTCTATATTATATGAAACATATCTACAATATAGAACGTAGTAAAAAATAAAGAAAAAAAAAATATTGAATGAGAAGCTGTGTCCAAACTTTTGACTGGTAGCGTATTTGTGAGAGCCATAATAATAATTATGGTGATTGTCAGTGTTGCGTGAAAGCATGGAATCAGAAGAGGCTTTTGGTATTGTGTGTGTGAGAGGCTGTATTTCCTGTTTTATTGCTGCTGCTCATAGAAGATGAGGGGATTATCTATCCATCAATCTTTCTATCTGGTAGCTGGCAGGCGAAAATACTGGGAAGGGGACAGTGTCTTTCCAAATGTGGACACAAACACCTGTCTCCGCAGCCTGAAGACTGTTGTTTTTAACAAAACTCCAATTATTTTCCCTTAATGAGCTCCCGTTGTGGTAAATGTGCACCCCCATCATCATTACTGTGGGGAAGGCAGTTGTAGTGCCGGGCCTGACTGGCAGCTAACACAGACCTGTTCTCCCTGACTGACTGCAGGCTGCACTTCCTGACAGCTGGAAGCCGGCCTCCTGGAGCATATACTCTCACACTCGGAGAGAAACACACAAGCACACAGATGCATGAACTTGTGTGGCCATGCAGAGTCGAGGTTTGAAATGCTGAGAGTATCCTTCAATATCACCAATTGCCAAGTCAATTGCCGATTAACTAGTCTACTACTTTAATTTTACTTTCTGTAAAGTCATAATAACTTAATTTGAGGAAATGGAGTATGGTTTTGAATCTTAAGTTCAGGAACTAGACCACGCCCTGTATTATTCTATTTTTTAGAGTGTCCTCCTAAACCTCTCTTTTCGTTCGTCTCAGTTCTCAAACCCCACTTTTCCCATCCCTTTCTTTTATTTTATTCCTTTTCCACCTTTCATTAGAGACAGCATCTCAACCCCTGGGTTCCTCTACCATCATCAGGGTGCACATACCTCCCCTTTTCATCCCACCCTCTTCGACCCATTTCATCCCTTTTCATCCCATTCACCCTACAACCCTTACCAACTCTCCATCCATTTCTCTCACAACTTGTCCAGTCAATGAACTTTTCATTAACATGTAGTCTTTGTTAGTCAAATTGTAATATTCATTATGTCTTGATGCACAAAATATAACCAAATATATTTAATAACTTTAGAAATTTTTGGATGATATCAGGTTTATATTATATACTTTTTAGGTCAGTCAAAAGCGTTTTCTGTGTAACTTAGTGGTTAATCTGTGTTGGTTTAATTTGGACCTAATGGCTCTAATCGATGCGCTGCAGCTCAGCCTCTTCCAGCTCCTCTTCATTTTCTCATTTTAGCTGTTTTGATCCGTTTGTTTGCCACAAACATAAGCCCCCTGAAGAGGGTATTGACGTCGCATTTTTGCTTGCCGATCGCTTTAGCTTGCGCGTCTGATGGAAGTATTTACCATTTATCAAATAAAACCTCATTCAATCATTCAAGTTCCCCGCAATTCAATCTCCAACCAGAGACTGTGAGGCTGGACTCGTTTGTGATTGCATTACTCCGGAGAGGAGTGCAGAGGTCAGCTGAAAATATAAATGCGGGAGCAATCGCAGTTGCACACAGAACTGCTATTAAAATTAGCGTTGTGTGGATCTCATTGTTTGATTTAAGCTGAGACAGAAATGCGGTGATAAAATATCCTCCCTCTATATGACTTGCTGAGGGAACTAGGGTTAAAATTATACACTGTTCAAAGTGAAATTGCCTCTTTCCATAATGTGTCATTCTGATGATTAATGTAACTTCTATGGCTTCACAATAGCTTTCATATAACAAGTATTGGCTCTGCTTGCCAGCATTGCATGTGTAGAGGCCAAAAGAGCCTGAAAGAGGGGCTGAAGTAGTCAACTAATGCTCTGCAGCATCTTGGATCAACACATGACGTAAGTGGCCACATAGGGCTTGAGTTTAAATTTGTGGCAGACATGTTTTGGGTAGTGCACTAAGTGTCAGATGTCAGAGATGAAGCTGTCTGACATCCACACACATTATAGTTAACTCAGTAAACATTACGCTCAACATGATCCCACTTCTCTTACAGTATGTACAGTATGCACTAAAGCACAGTGCAATCACACTCCTTTGAATCTTTTAAGAGATGTATAATCTTATAATCAACTCGCTGCGCTTCTTATGCTAACAAAGACTGCAGAGATATCGCCATGGATTTTTTTTTTTTATATTTCACAAATCCATCTGTGATTTCCACTGAAGTTGTCTTATCAATTTACATTAATTTCCGCAGCAAATTCGTATCCTTAAATTCGTTAAGTATACCCGCTAATCCTCGGTTTGATGAATCTCAAGGAACATTGCTGCCAATACGCACTCTGTGGAAATTATTATTTATAGTTTGTCTCACAGTAACAGATGATGAGAGATGATTTTCTGCCATTTCATATGTAAAGTAAATTGTCGTTAATGTGGAATCTTAAGAAAATTGATTTATTTCATGAATTTCTAGAATCACAAAAAACACATGGTGTTATAAATATGTCTGATAGCTTCATCTCTGACATCTGACACTTAGTGCACTACCCAAAACATGTCTGCCACAAATTTAAACTCAACCCCTATGTTGTACTTGTGTCTACAGGAACCGTGGTATTTACCACATTTACCTCCCTTGTGCCTCCAAAACTATCATGATGCATCCGAGTCCTGGCAACAGGATGTTGTTAATGGGGGCCTTTGGGTCCTGTGGGTTGAGAGGAGAGGCTTGTTCCAGTGCATCCAAAGATACTTGATCAGTTTGGGATCTAGTGAATTTGGAGGCCAGATCAACACCATGTGTGGTTTTTCATGTCAAGGAGTATCATTGCTATGGGGGGGTCTGGTCTGGCTAGTTTTCTTTATAAAGTTCAAGCAGCCACTTCCGCAAGTGCATTACCTCAAATATCCACTTGGGGCTGCTTCCAAAAGTGAGTCAATCCTCAAAGATCTCCCTGATGAAATGTTCAGCTTTACAACAGAAATGTTTACAGCCTTGGTCTTTAAACTTAACCTTTTATGTAACTAATCTGATAACTTGTTACGCATTAATTCACTGGCCTTCAACAGGGGGTCCACGACCAGTAGAGGGTCTGCGGAGGCGGAGGTACTGCAGGGGGGTGTCGCAAAATCTTTGGTTGAATCACAAAGTCGCATAATACACACTGACTCAGGTTCTCCGCAATTGGCCGAGAGCCAATTCACGGCAGTTGCGCGGCCAACCCCAGTGTTGCACATGTTTGAAATAACAAAATGAATATTTGAACCTGTGTATTATTTGAATAGCTTAATACTGAAAGCAAAATAGAAATAGTAATGTATATTTATAAATAGCACTAGGCCAAGTTTAATATGAAACAGTATAATAGGTAGGGAGTCTCTACTTAATTTCTCCATCAGTTTAAGGGTCCTTGGCCTGAAAAGCGCTGAAGACTCCTGCATTAGTTATTAACTAAGCATAATTTAGGGCACGGATGCTTTGATTGACATGTGGATACCAGGTCTTAGTTTTCAGGAATCAGGGATGAGGCTCCTTCTGCCTCTTTGATAAGTGTTTGTTAAAGGTTTGTCCATTTTTATATCTACCTTAGTCAATCGTGTTAATATTTATGTCAAACTTATATAAAATACATGGAATAAATGGAAAAATCTTCCTAATATGAATGCAAAACATACAAACACTTCACAGCAGCCTGGGTTAATCTACTTTGTTACAACAGCACTTTCAACATATTGCAATCCAGTTCAAAGGATAATATAGTGCCTGAAACATTACCATAAAAATTTGATCCACCTTCTCTCTGATGCTGGGTTGAAAGCTGGGCATTATTATTTCCTCTTGCATTACATTAAACGAGGGCTTTCAACATTGTCTTCTGGGATTCTGAAAAGCAGTGCAAGGAAATGCAGTATGTCCTACATATCCGATATACAAGTAGGTCAATTGCAATTACTCAAGCATGTTGAGGTGTTTCAACACAAAGCACCAGTCACCGCAGGTCGCCTTCGTTTGGTCATGTGACTTGAGGACAAATGGTCTGGCTGTGGTCGGTGGACTCGTGCGCTGCCAGCAACATCCCTTCAAATAAGCTGAACACCGTGACCTTGATACGCACACTCAGAGTGAGTAAAGAATGAAGATTGACAGAAATGTAATGAAGTGTTTGCGAATATTAAGTGCCATTCTCAGTGACATTGGATTGCAGTTTAGTAGGTATATTATTCCAGAATTGCCCACCGCAATTGTAGGACGTCTATCCTGGACTCAAAGTCACCTCATAAATGACATAAGGAGAAGAAAACAAACAGTTTGAGGTGATATTGCAACCTGCGATAACAAGCAGCCAATTCCCTGTTTTGAATTTATTTAATACAGTGCATATACTGTTACTTGCCAAACCGAACCAGGCTTTATTTTTGTCACTGGCAGAGGTGACGTGTTTGTATAGCCGTATAATTGCCCATGAAGTAAAACACATTTGACTCAATATAATGTACACATGTGGACCGTGAAGTGTTTGTCTTCTTTCCCAGACAAGTATTTGCCACCCAATCATTTTTCCGTGGCCTAGATCCTCACTTCATAGAACCAAGATTGCTTCTTGATAGGACTGTTCTCACTTCTCAATCCCCGCTACTCGCAACTGCAAACACTTTTCTGCAAACACAAGACTCAGAATGGGGATAAGGGAAGAAAATAGTGACAATGTGGCAGTACGTGTTGCACACCCTGAGGAGAAAAGTAGTGTTTTTGGACTTTTTCAGGTTTGCAACATACACTGATCGGCAACAACATCATAACCACAGACAGGAGAAGTGAATAACATCTTGTAACAACTCAATGTTCTGCCGGGACGTGTTTGGACATAGATATGTACCACTCACTTAGACCAGACCTGGCATCCCCACCCATAGCAAGAAACACTCCTTGATGGCAGCAGCGGTGGTCGGTGGTCATAGTGTTATGCCTAATATATTATGATACCCCAAATATTTCAAACATGAATAATGATTTGTTTCTGATAACTGGCCTCAAAATGACCGTCACCATTAGCTATTTGCTGAGCCGATGGATCTCACACAATGAACACCGCCGATTTTAGATAATCTTCATTGTGCAGAGTTGTTGAAATTTTAAAGCATACATTTCATCAAAGTGACTGAAAGCAAATTTAATCGCGTCCTCCCACGAAGAGTAAAATTTAAGCTTTCAAAGACACTTTTCTGATATTTAGCAAGTTTAAAAAGAAGGTTCAGCATGACAGGGTGCAGGACTAAAAGATAAGACTATAAATCATTCATCAACTGTGTATCCACAAAAATAATCAACATTTACACTGCATCCTAAATTTCCTGTCTCACTACATCCCCCCCGGTGTGCCAGCTCTGTCTCTCCAGTCTTACCACCCTTCAGGAAACCGTGGTGATGATAAAGTATTGATAAAACTGTTGTATGATGGATGATACTGGGATGGCAGATGAATCATTCTTCATTCTCCTTCAGGAAATTTGCCAAAAGCTGAAGAGTCAAGAGGACTTTTTTTGGAAACTAACTACAGAGGAAAAGGAGTCCTCGTTAAAAAAGAAAACTGTCCTTTCTACGGATCTAAAAATGCATCAGCCACAACATGCAGTGGTTTGTCTACACCTGTTAGATTGGTTCGTCTGTCTTTTAATAGATGTGATTTTGCTGTTTTGCTACCATCTAAAAACAGAGCAATCTTTTGACCACTTGTCACATCAACACTGCAACACTTCATACTTCTGACAGGCATGAAGGTGCAATACCAAAAGCAACACTATAAAAAGGGGTCTGGAAGTTCTCTTTGTGAAGCTCTTTTTATTGCTTTCTTGCATTTATAGCTTGATTAGGCAAGTAAAACCCTTGGAAAGATCACAATGTGGGATAGGACCCCCTCATGGCCTACGTCACTGTGACATCACGATGTTAGCTGGAGGCAAAACAGAGGGAAGCTTGAGGCGAACACTGTCACTTTCAACAACGGAAATGTCGTCTTGTTTATTCTTTGGTGATGAAAACCAAAAACAGTTATGTTTTATCACGTACCAGCCACTGCCAGCTTTGGCAAAGAAAAGAAAGGACTGGAGTGAGACAAACAACAACGCACAAACTTCTTATCAGATAAGATTAATGTAATGAAATTACATTAAGTTAATGCTTATTTAGGGGATTCTTGTTACATGTTAATGCTAATGTTAACCGCAAGCTAATGTGATGTGAGTTGTGTTTCACAAGTGTCCAAGCAGAAGTTGCATTTACTACGTTACTCTCCACAGTGGTTCCACTTACTTCCTGTAATATCTGTGTTAGAGATGCTTCACTTGATAAAGACAGACCAGACTTCTTCCCCTCTGTGTCCTCCTTTGGTCAAATTGTCCATCCAGTGAGTGAGAGTTTAGGGATCAGTGAATATAGTCCCATAAGTCAGAGTCAACTATTTAAAATAACACTCATGGTCTCAAGGAATGAGTGTATTAGTATATTCTCAAAAATATGCGTTTTCCTCGTCCATTGTACCAAAACAAGTCCACTGAAATATGCTAACCACCCTTTACAAGTTATAGTGTTTGAGATGTTGCATCCAGTTAAGCACCGCCCCTAATAAAAAGTCACATTGTTTACAAATCGTGAAGGGGTCTATACACACCCCCTTTCAAGTATGTGGTGCACGAAAAGTCTATAAGACAAGTTAAGAGAGCCCTTTATTATTTTTATGCAAACATACTCCTGTTCACATTTATTTTATCTCCACCAACACACATTTTAGTTTGTCCTTCAGCCATAATAAATGTGATGAATGCAATTCTCATCTCATAAAACATGTGCAGAACCAATTTGTGCAGGGAGCAGAAACCTACATTGTTTACATCCCTACTTCTTTGCCTTTCTGGCACAGTGCTACACTTGTAAGTAATTTACTTTGCCGGTTTCATTGTCGGATATTTTTAGTATTTGTATTTCTTCTTTTGATTTTGTGCAGTATCATTATCTTGTTTGCTGCCGTAACCCCAGTGAAGCAGAAACATCTGAAAACCTTCTGGAGCTCTATTTCTCCCTTGAACCTTGCACAGTGCACAGTGGTTTTTGACATATTCTGCTTGTATCTTTTATTTTGCATCTCAAAGATTTGTGCAGTGACTAAGTCCTAAGTCTTCCCTCTTCTCTTAAGTGATTTGCCTGGATTTAAATCAGAGCTTTTTTTTTTTTTCCCTGTGTGGGACTCAAACACAGTAAGATACGGGCTTGCCGGAAAGCCAGGCGCATTTGTCCCGTAATGAGATTGTGACTGATTTAAGTAGAAGATAATTACAGATTAAATGTGTAATCCTAATGTTCCAAAGGCAAAGAAAGATGTTGTGTCAGATTAGTTTTTTTCAGCACAAAGGATTTGGGACTGTGCAGGTGATAATGAGGTTCTGAGACGGAGACCTCCACTACGCTGATATGCCTTAAAGACACGATTGGATTGAGACAAATCCCTGTGAGAGAATGTGTCCCAATATGGGTTACTTGAAGTCATCCTCCACAGTGGTATTCAGGAACAATCACCACTTTCTCCCAACCTAACTCATCACAATCAATTTCTGTGACAGGACCCACTTCAACAGAGGCACAAAACACCCTAATGCACACTTTTATTCAGTCTACGTAGGCCTAATACTCCATACATGGATTACAATTCCCTAATTTCACCGCCTGATAAAAAAAGAAATAAAAATTCTCAGTGCTCGCTGTGTCCGTTCAACCTGACACACCATGGAAATAGTTTCACTGGCAAGAGTTCAGGAAATGAGAGTAACACGCCCACCTTCAACTCCATTTATCTGCTTCTAATACATTTTGCATTAATGCTAATATTTGTAAATGGGCTGCTGAAATGCAGCTCAGTGTTTGTCTTTTTTTTTTTTTTTGCCGAAATGGCTCGCTGTTTGTGGCAGCGTAGTACAAGGTTGCAAGATAGCTCGTAGAGATAAAGAGAAGGTGTGTGCGGAGAGAAAAAGGAGTAAAACTGAAGATAGCCGGCATTATAGACGGGCCTGGTCGGTCCAATTATACTTGAGCCGAGGTCAGGACGAGTGAGAAGTAGTAATGCGGGCATTCGCGTCACCTTGAAAAAGTAGAATGGCATGCCAGCAGCACAGACTTTCACTGCTTAAGTTTTATGGCACATAGACACTGGCCCAGCACTAATAAAACTCAGAAATCGAACATTTCTTATCCACGAGGTCTGGACTATACACTGTGCTTTTCACTGATTAAAACTTCAGTCAAAGCTAAGCTATTACTGAATGAGAAATAAAAAGGTTGACTGATCCTTATTATTGTGATTTGTGCTGTGATTTGAACAAATACCAAGCTCACAGCAGTCATTGAGTAATTTTAAATAAATAATAAATTCTGATTAAGTGTATTGTTGTTTTCCAGGCACTTAGTTCTCTACTGTTTTCAGTTGGGTCTGTATTAGTGAATACTATGAGAAACAAAAGTTTTTTTACAGGGTCTTTTATGTTCTTACACTTCTCACAACTGACTTATGACTTCTTTGCTACATAGACTGTATATAAATATGGACAATGTGTCCCGACCAAGCAGCAACCTCAAGGTTTGAATGATGAAGCCCATGCGCAATTGCAAAAAAATGCAGTTCATCAAGTGGCCACTTGAGGCTGGCTCCAAAAGGAAGCAAATCCTCGTGTCAAAAAACATAACTTCACAGGACTATTTAAAAAAAAAAAAAAAAAAAAAAAGATTTTGGTCTCAATAATTTATTTCACTATTCCACTATTCATGACATTTTATCAGGGATGGGTTTTTTTTTCTAACTCATTCGTTAATTTTTTTTATTAAGGTTTTAAATTCTGGATAATTAAGGGGGGTTCCCACTGTGAGTGACAGGTGGTAGCCTGAGCTAACAGGTAGCGGAGAATTGCCTCTACGTCCATATTTGGAATATCCAAATGTGGGCGGAGTAAAGCTGATCCAATATGGCAACCACGGGCTCCGCCCACTTCGGACTTCATTTTTGAGGTTCAGAAGAATCCAGTGGCTGACGTTGCGATGGGTTTGTCCATGCAAGGAAGTTGGGACCATTGACTGTATATACTGACACTATTTTCCTAGGGACATGGATGGCGCCAATCTTGTGTGTTTGGAGCAGATCCGAGACTGGATTAAACCGTGATACCAATGACCTGCCCACACTTCCTCCAGACCGACTCATGTATTCACTTATTTAATTCAACTCTTTGCTCTACATCCACCTGTTACAAGGGGATGTTGGATTATACAATCTTTTTCCTAAGTCCTAAGGACCTAAGGACCACTTCAAGGAGCGGTTGGCATGGCAACTTGGAGTGACCACGATGTCAGATCATGTTTCTAAATAACCAAAAACTAATCAGAAAAATGGAGACTTGAAAATGCATAAGCCTAATATTGGCTACATAAAATAATTGAAAAAAAAAAAAAAAATTAACATGTACTTTAGTGTTTTAATTTAGCCCATCCACTAACATGGAGGGGGTGGAGCCTGTGACTTACACTGTAGCCTACTACAAGAGGGAGCTGTACTTGCTTTGGTTCCACCGTCCATCTTACATAGTCTGGTTTGGTACTTCTGCTTCGTGTTTTGTCATATGTTTATGCAGTTTTTGTGTTTTACCGACCCGCAGGACAACTCCTGAAATTGTGCTCAGTTTTCATATTAGGTAGAGTTAGATTATAGAAATACTCAATTTGTTTTTTATGAGGTTTCTTATTACACAAACAAAGGCAGCACATGTGTAATCGTAAAGATCCTTTGATAATAAACTTCTCTGTATGAAATTGAAATAATTTTGTCTTCTGTTTGTTTCTCATATCGACCATTTGGTCTTGTGTTGTGGTTTGTTTATGTGCGCAAGTAAAAGTATTTGTTCGTGTGCAAGAATCTGCTCTTGTAATCAACCTCTTTTATTAGAGAGCTGTGCCCTGCATAGGCTTTTTTGTATTACTTTGGGAGCAGGTGCTTTGTGATTGCGGCTGATCGATAGTTGATCTTTTTGTTTGTTGCGCGGTGGCACAATGAAAGCAAAAGGAAGCAAAATAACAGGGTGCATCGACGGGGCACCGGGTATAGCCTCCAGGGCATAGAGAAAAGTCCTTTAAACTCCTGAGGAGCCACAACAACCGCACAATTGTCGGTAGCAGACGAAATAGGCTGCGGAATGGAGTAGGCGAAGAAATGACAGAGCAGGGAGGGTTTGTAAGGAGTGATGCTAACATCCTCTTGTTTGTTTGTGCCGCTTTAATCAGAGAAAAAAAATCCCCACAAACTCTGCTCCGTTGAATTGCTTCGGGGTTGGAAAGCCGTGCTGCTGCTGGTGACTCTGCAATTTCCTATTTATTTTTATGGTATGACCTGCTGTAATATGAGGAACTGATTCCGGCAAACTCAGAGCCAGTTTGTGCACTGGTTGCTTTTTTTTTTTTTTTATGCCAATATTAAGAACAAGTTGTTTGCAAGATCTTTCCACACTTGTTCTTTCTCATCAGCCCAGCATAATTGTCCAAATGTATGCCTCACAACAACCGGAAAGATGACAACGGTGAGTACGCGCGTAAGAGTTGTGCTGTGGAAAAAGTGGGAAAGGTAATTTAGGAATAAATAATGTCTGCCTGCTGCTTCGGGGGCATTAAGTGGTGTTTATGCAGGGAGATTGTCACTCAACGTAAATATTTATTTGTAGTCATGCTTCTCTTGATTGATTTTCTGGCAACTCCCCTCACTGGAAAAAAAAAAAAAAAACACAGCAGAGGGCTGGTGCGGCATTGTTAAACACAACCCTCCTGCGCGGCTTCTAACTACAGCCACAATCCCGTACAAATCCATGATGACACAGGAGCCTATCTATTTAATTTTTATTTATTTTTTTTTTTTTTTGCACGCCGCCTCCATTGTCCTCAAAATACAGCGAAGCCAGCATGAAATTGCAGCTGCATTACTCCGGCTAAATTACAGCTCCCAGACCCAACTGGCGCTTCCTAAAATAGATTAGAGACAAGGGGTCAGTTGCACTTTTGTCATCCATTGATAGGAGCTGCTCATTCCAAGTCCGTTCCACCTACTTATGTCACCAGAGACGAGTCACGCATGTGTGATGAGAGCAGGAGCTGCCACTTTGATTAATGGGACAATAACATTTCATCCAGCCGCCATCCAGTTTGTTCTCCCCCAAACGAGTCCCCCTGAACTCCTCAGTTTTACCCGCATGTGCTTTTTCTGCTATGTCTCGGCTGGCGCCGATAGAGGAAAGCAGAACGGGAAATTTTCTTCCGAGACTTATCTGTCTCTTTCACTCGTGAGCTGCCATGCTCATGGAGTTAATATGGGGTTATCTGAAGTGCAAGTCTGAGGATTTGACATGAATAAAGGACTGAGCTCTACTTGTTGCCTTTATATTAAACATTCGAAGGCCTTTGGGGTGCTAGCAGCTGAGAGAGGAGGTACAATTCTCAGATGAGTAAGCCAAGCTCCCACTGCTTTGTTTTTTTCTAATTTGGATTGAAAACACTTAAAATCTCTTTCAGCAATTTACTGTAAGTTAAACCCGAAATAAAAGAATCTGCAAAGAAACAAAAGTCTCAGTTCTGAAAAGAAAATTGAAAAATAACCAAGAAAGGCTTGGACGAAGGCAGACAATTACCCAGCACCGTGTTCTAGTCTGTGTACGAACTTCTGTCTGCGTTTTCCTATTTAGGCTAAACTGATGGACACAATACCAAAATCCAACCTTTCATCTAACTTTGGCAACAAGGCAAGTGGGTGTTTTTTCTGGAAATATCAAACTGTTTCTGTATTTCAGTAGCAAAAGTCCACTCACAGTGAACACACATGTGTTTTGGGCTCTGCCTTCTTTAGGTCTGACCCACAGATAATTATTTCTCGTATCTAAACCGGAGACAATAAAACCGTGACGCCTCGTCAAACCATGTTTATGCTTGGGTTTCTTGGTGCCACAGCTCATCAACTGTTGATCTCTTCAACGTCCCCCCCTCTGTCCTCCACCTACAGCACATCCACATTCTGTCCTTACACCACGTCCCCCGTTCGAACGTCTCGCTCATTTAAATGATGTATATTTGTGTAAATGTGCAAAATGTAGTAGAAAACAACAACCGCGGAGCAGCTGCATACGTCTGACTTACATGTCGGCTGTGCGTGCGCTGGGCTGTCAGGCTGGAGGCAGGGCAGTGACAGGTCCTGACTGTGAGACTGACGCGCCCACTGGGATCGGACGAGAGATGGAGTCGGCTCCACTAATTGCGCCGTAAGGCCGCTGACGCTTTCAAAGGAGCCCCCGGCTGAGCGCGGCTTTCACTCAGGATACGTAAAGGTGCATGTGTGTTTGTTGGCCTCCGCGGGTGCTTTTTAAAGTTCTATCCTCGCGAACGGCTCTGCGTTCTGCCAAAGACTCTGCCTTGATTGAGATTTGCCTTTGTTGCCGCGAATTGTTTTTGACGGCCCTTGTGCCTCGCCATTGGCAGGTCTAGCTTTAGTCAGTGTTATGTCACATTTGCTAATTATTAGCGCCCTCAAAGCTGACTTTATTAGGCCTATATGTCAATTTGCGCTCTCAGTAAGAAGCTTGTTTCCATTACTCTGCGATAACTGCTCTTTTCTGTAATGTTTAACACCAAAGGGCATGCATCGCGCGTCGCTATGCACACACACTCTACAGCCCTCTTCTGTGACAGGTTGATGAATCTTTTATGTGTTTATCCATTTTAACTCCACGGCTGGTATATTATTAAAGTGCTGGTGTGCAGCTTGCGTTAACCCCCTCAGACAGGGCAGAGACACGGCTAGGACACGGCAGACACTTGCTCGCCCTCTTCAGTATCTTGCTGTCTATCATTTATCATGTGTTCATATGCCTCTGTCTGTTTACTAGCACTGTCTCTATCCATCTCCATCCCGTCTCTCATCTTCTGTCACAGCTCCCTTCTTGCTCCTTGCTTGCACCTCAGCGATGCCTTTCTCTCCGTCACCTCACCTTCAATCTTCAGCGTGTGAATATATATCTGTGCTGTCAGAGAGTCCCTGCGCTTCCTCTGTCTCTGAGGATCCATCTATCACGGCGAACTATCTCTGAATCCATCTGTCTTTTTGTCTTTGTTTGTCTGAGCCGGCAGACCCGGTCCTCCTCGTTGACGGCCTTTTTTTTGAGTCTGACTATGCTTTGGCCCCGGTGCTCTGACAGAGAAACTTTAGAGGGCCTGTCTGGAACAAGACAGTGAGGGGAAATTGAGAGGCCATTGAAGGGGTTATGAATCCCTGCAGCAAGACCCCTGTTGACAGGCAGCTCATCCCTTCTGGCTTGTAGTCAGAGGCAGAGACGGATGGGAGGGATGGCCGGGATGGATGGGCCCCAGCTGGAGCGACAACTATGAGTGGTGGCGTAAAAACAAACAAATAAATAAATAAATAAACACCAGCGAGGGATAAACCTAGCTGCTGGAACAGTACGAATGACAGTACGTGTTTGTGTACAGCTGGTGTTTATTTGTGTTTGGGTGAGGGCAGGGTAAACCAGGAAAGATGCGACAAGTGCTGAAGCCCCGCAGAAGGCAGGGCAGATTACGCCTGGAAATCCCTGCATACGTGTTGTCAGCATTGTGGGTGCGTGGCCTGCGAGTGAAAACAAGAAAGACGGGCCGCGCTGGGCCACGCCGTTGCAGAGAGACGTGACTCTGTGTGTCCTCAGCGTCCGTCATGCCTCCTTCCCAACTGGCCTAGTGTAATCCACACTGCCTGCTGCTGGGTTCTGGTTACAGCTCTGTCCATCCTACGTGGGCCCTTGCGAGGAACACAGTATTCCCTCCACAGACAGGACTTATTGATTGCTGTGTCAGAGGCCATATTATACTATTGCCTTACTGGACTCACACAAGTTTCATTCAGTCTGTCCTGGCGGCGTGTACGCCCACCAGGTGACATTTAAACTACGACCGGTGCACCGGAGTTGACAGCCTTACTAATGGCTATTTTATAGATGGCATTTCACTCTCGGCTCATTAACGCTATTAAACGCAGGTTGTTCGTATTAGGTTAAGGTCAGTCACGTTTCTTTGGCCAGACACAATCTTCATCTAAAGGCTGTAGCTAATTTACATCTTGCAGCGTTTTTCTTTTCCTTTTTCTGCTTATTATTATTATTTTTTGTAGGCGATGCTGCAGCAACACAGGATAGTTGTTCAAGGATGTATAGAAAAGCGTGTAATTTATTTGATTCACATTATTGGTCAGTTCCCTCCTATAGTGAACGTAAAGGTCACGCTGTTAGCCACCAACCAGCTCTTTACTCCCCATCAGCCATGTGCAGCAGCTCATTTAGATCCTATTTGGAGCGGAATCAGTCATAATTGTAACGATATTAACCACCTTGATGCACACCGCAGCTCAAAGACATGTCGGGATTGGTTTAATATACATCTGGGTTCTATGTATGGCTCCCAGGGTAATTGGTGCTCTAGTCACATCCAAAGGCAGATGAAGTGGACATGTGGGAAGAAAGGGTTGCCTTTGATTATAACTGAAACCTGATTATTAAATATAAATGGGACAGAAATGACCGTGGCAAATGCGCATGGTCACAGGAAACAGGCGTCGAAATTGTCTTTATGCTGTAGCAATTCAAGATATTTCGTGGCTATTCTCTATTTTGTTCGTGTCAGACGGTTTATAAAAATGATTAAAAACATCTGAGGATTTTCACCTGAAGGTAAAGAAAGAGAACCCGATCGAACAGAAACAATATAATGTTTATTCAAGAAAATTACATGTCAGTGAGTTAGAAAAATAAGTGCTCCTCATGGATTAAAGGTAATTCTAAATTAGAGCTCCGCTGTTTCCATCCATTCAATGTATTGAGACTCAGGTGTTGCTCAGTGCCCCATTTTGTTTAAAAAAAAAAAACCCTGTGTTTGCCGAAGTGTATGATAGCACAGACAAAGGAGCTTTTGTCAAGGCTATAGGCTAGAAAAAGCTACCAAATCGTCTCTAAAGAGTTTGGAATCCACAGAATCCACAGTCAGACAGATTGTGAACAAATGGAGGAGATTTAGGACGACTGTAACGCTCCACAAGAGTGGCCGAGCGACAAAAATCACTCCAAAAGCAAGACACACACAGTCTGAGTGCATCCCGCCATCAGAAACTCATCCCGCCCATAAAACATGGGGGTGGTGATGTCCTTGTTTCAGCCTTGTTTTGCTACAACTGGGCCAGGACGGCTTGCAATAACCGATGGACCGATGAATTATGAATTATCCCAGTGAATACTGAAAGGAAATGTCAGAATGTCATCGGTGCTTGAGCTGAATCCTAAGAGAAACTGTCATGCAGGAAGACAATGACCCCAAGAACGCGAGTTGTTCTACAAAAGAATCGTTAAAGGAGAATAAGCCAACCTTGATCCGATAGAACCGTCGTGGAAGGACCTGAAGCAAACCGTTCATGTCAGGAAACATACCAACATGTCAGAACTAAAGCGTTTTTTTTTTTTACTGAGGACTGGGCTCAAATTCCTCCAAGTCATCATAGAAAACTAATCAGCATTTACTCGAAACATTGAGTTCCTTTTATTGCCACACAAGGATGTCGCATGTCACGCTGAAAACACATCGTCTCTTTGTCTAATTTCTAGATTGTGAAAATTACCTAATGTTCTTTAGTCATTTTTAGTTCAGTAGAAAATACTTTTAAACTGGAATATATATGCAAATTAAATAAATGGTGACAGCATCTTATAATTACTCATGCAAGTTGAAAAAAAAACACCTCAGGTGTGATTTATGCAATCTCAGAATTAATAATTTCACTGAAAACAATTTGATGATTCACAGTCTAATAGAATAAATACATAATGACTGATCTGACTAATGCAGATGCATTTTGAAAAAATGAACACTTTCAACTCTTAATTATGTGTCTCGCCTCAAATCAGGCCATAATGAAAAATAATTATACGATTACTTTAATCTACCATTAACATTTACTTTTTTTTTGCATCTTTCCCCGTTCTCTGAGTCGTGCTCTACATCAGCCATCATTTTCCCCATTTCCATAATGTCTTCATATTGTCTTTGTCTCAGTGGCCAACGCAACTCATTTCCATGGCTAATGCTACCCAGACATCTTAATCTCGCAAGATACATTCTTCTGTTTTGTATCATTTCACATGATCTATTAAGACTTGTTATTTGACTTTTGAATGTAATTAAACTTTCGATTCTTCAGAAAAGCCTACTACTGTTTGCCATCTTTGGCGTCCCTTAGAGGCTCTGCTCATTTCACACCTCCGTGTGTCTGCTAACGCGTCTTTGGAGGTGTAGTATTTTCAACAGCAACACCTATGAGAAACAACTGGTGTGATATTTCTTCACATAATTAAGCTGGTATAGACAGGGGGAAATGCGGTTTAATGTGCTAATAAGGCGATGAATAGATATGGTTGTTGTCCCGTCGGAGCAGAAGAGGAGAGCCATCTGCGTGGATGTTGGAGTTGCGGCGAGAGCCAAGAAATCTCTCCTGCACCACTGGGGGAAGAGAAAAACACGAGGAGTGACAGAGGACAGGGGTGTGGAGGGGAGCGGAAGGAGACATCAAATGGTAGGAGAGAGAAGTGGGACGCTGTCGTTACCCCTGAGAGGACAGGTGTGGACCACGATTAAGACTGAGCTTCACTGGCAGCCATCTGGAAAAAGCCCTCGCATCACCCGCGAGGGACAGGACATTTGCAGGCATCCACAGCCGTGTGCACGCGAGAGGCCACACACGTATTCTCGGGCACATGTGCACTCGCACAGCGGCGCGTTTATGAGCATGCAACCGGGGTGAAACAAACAAACTGTGCAGTGACGCTGCAGTCGAATTTGACGCCAGAGGGACGCTTGAATGAATTATGAATACAATAATATTTCCCTCCATTTTAGATCTTCCTGTTCCAGCTCAGCCTCGAACACAGACACAAGCCGTTATAGGTCTCAGCCATACTCTCCTTACTACTGCGCTGGTGCAACCCAAATAATTTCCCTTCCTTTTCTGAGCTGCAGGGTAATAAGGGAACAGGAAAAGGGAGGGAGAGAAAGAGGTAAAGTCTAAATGAAAAACCAGCCTCAGTTTAACATCTTCTCTTTCTAGGGCACGACTAAGCTTTATTGGATTTTTTTTTTCTTTCTCCTACTTTCGTCAAATCAGAAAGAATTTTCTCATAACCTTTGGCACATGTGCAATGTCAAATTTAATCACTTTTCTTGTCGAAATATACCGTACAAGATATTAAAATGCAAAGACAGGGACAAATATTAATCTAGTGTCTGACAAGTGTTGAATATTATCCAGTACCTCCTCCACCCTCTCCTCTTGTTAGACAAACTGATGTGCCGGAGTCCCTGCACTGCATCGTAGCATTGCCGTAATCAGTGGACGTGTGATTCATGAATCTCATGAACCTACTTAATACCTAGCCTCATCGTTGTTGCACAACGTAATAACAGAAAAGTAATCCTTAAACTGGAGGCGATGTGCAAGTACAGTCAATTCTACGGCGGCGTGGAGGTCAAGAGTCTCGTTGCAGGTCAGGCAGAGAGGACTCTTTAACCGCATGTGTCGCATAAACAATGCGTTTTTGATGAGAGGAAAAACAAGTCGGAGGAAATCTTCCATGCAGAATTTTCTCAAATATTTACAGGCTTCTCTCAAGGAAAACATGGAAACCCACTTTCAGACTTTCAGCTGTTCCATTCGCACAAACCCATTTGTCCAGCCATTCATTCGACCATTAATAATGCAATAACACAGTTTGCCGATGAGGAGATATTGTACATGTTGCAGTCCGCTCATAATCCCCTCTAATGACCCTGTAGATTATCACGCGGTCCAAAGTGTTGCCCTCTTTACTTTCTGTTGCGGCGAATGTCTCATTAATTCTGATCTATTTTTTGACTCCGGATGTGTCAACAAGAGGAGCCATGATGACTTTGGGTTGAACAGTGAAATGGAAGCACCATGTCCATCTGTCAAACACACGCTGTCGTGTTCAGATTTATTCTGTAATTTTGACAAAGATAAACCCAAACTCTTCTCTATGATTAAATAATTGATTAATGCAACAATGTCAATAAAAAGTCATTAAATGGTCTGAGTTGTGCATTAACTGCAAACTGCATCCAAATTGGGTTATTATTATTATTAGCTCATTTCCTGCCCACTGACTTCTAATGAATAGCTCATCATCATCGGTTAAAAATCCTTTCAGCCTAAAAATGTGCTTGTGCAAGTCGCTGGGAAAAAAAATCATTAATAAGTTATAGTGCATATCTGAGTGATCTTTCTTTGAATAACATAAAAGGGGATGGTGTAAAATGAGCGAGTCAAAGGCATCAAGTCTAAACATTCAGACATTCAGATCAATGCAAAGTATACAAAAATGCGTCTGATGGCTACGTAATCATGCCTTCAACAAGAAATACTGTCAACAAATGTATAATCATAATAATTTTTTTTTTTTTTAACATTCAAATATGACTTAGGCAATTGTGCCATAAGGCTGTAAGATGTTTTCAAGTCCAATTAACTGACTGATAAAGTCCTCACCATTTTTTTATGATGTCCCAGAGGACAAAAACGTCCTTGGTGTTTTCAGATTGGTTTTCTCCCGGTAATGAAAATAGAAACTGCTGCATCATGAAGTAAAATACCCTCAATCATGCATGAATTCAGTAGTGCAGAAGAGATGGAGCGTTGAAACTCACGCTGACTGAAAGTTCTGCCTATGGAGAGGGCTCATTTGAATGCAGTTGATGGAGTGTGATTTTTGTCTGTGCACAGTCCGTAAAGAAGGCTTTGCCCATCTCATGATAAATATCATTCTCCGTATGTTTACTTCCTCGGATAAACCATTTTGCCTGCGTTAAAGCGACTGATATGGGTTTACACAAATTTGTTTTTACCGGAAACGGTGGAACATTGCAAATAATCCTGCCACTAGTATCTCTTACTGTTACACCTACAGGAAACAAAAGCTCTGCAATTGCACACTTTTTTTTTCTACCAGGAAATACACTCAGGAATGTCAGACACGGTGAGGCATTCTGTTTCTCACTTATTACATTTTCTGTTATGTTTCACAGGAAGGATGTATGAGATAATCACACTCAGCATGCTCTGCAGATCCCCGTTATCTGTGCTGCCCCTGCAGACGAGCCAGTGGATGCTGGCACAGGTACCGTAGATGGCAATAAAGAGCTGAATGCAGTTGATAGTCACGGAGGTGATTGGACATTATTTTTTTCCCCAATCTACACCAAACAATGTGTACAATATCTTACAGTAAAAGTAAACTCTTAGTTAAAATGTGTCAGGTTAAGAGATATGTCTGTGTGACAAGTGAAGAATGTGCACGACGAGTTAAAAGGGAAAGACAAATATGTCGAACAGTCTACTAAGGCCACTAGAGTAACAGTCAACAAAGTGTAAAATCTGTTGTTTATTCTATGTTTGGTTCGCTTTCACAGTGTTTTAACATGAGCCAGCATGATCTGTTATCAGCAAGAAAGCCTTGATCTGTTATACTATATCGATTGCTTTTGTCTTGCTCCATTTAGCGCTAATTTCTCCCGTTCTAGTAAACGCTCTACCTGAGGAGACACACGCAATTTATTCTCGTTTTCCAGGTAATATGTCCATAGTATACATTACTAAGTCACTGCAGTTATCTTCTAACACTAGTTCATGTTGCAAGAGGATGTATTTGAAATGTTTGGATGTGTTTACCTGAGTGTTGGCTAGTTAGCAAATGAAACCTATCTTTTGCTTACTGGGAATAATTACGTGTCGAAAACAAAAAAAAAAAATTATAATGCTAAGATGGTTTGTACCACACCACAGCTAACCAGGTTTGTACATGTGATTTATAAATGTTGGAAAATTAGTTAATTCAAATTGAGGACACAGGACTATTACTCCCCCTTTTACAAGGACGTGATGTAATAGCATGGCGCTAAATACATTTTCACTACAGCTGGGCATATTTACAACATGGTCCCCTGAGCATGCAGAGTGTATTGCCTTCAGTTTAGAGTCTTCTTTTTGACAAAAGTGTGTCAACAGTTTAAATGACATTTACAATTTGATTTAGACGCCTCTTCGTCTAGGACCCATCAGCCACCTTCTTTATCTGTTGTCTTGGCTATTGGCTGATAGCGCCATTACTGGACGCAATGAAGAGCTGAGTACAGTCGATCATCACCGAGATCAAATTAGGAATGGGCGATAACTTATCGTAAACGATATACCGCCAAAAACAACCCAAGTTGAAGACGTAGGCATGTGTGACGTACTCGACATCCTCGTAGCCATAGCTCACCTGTGGCTAACAGCTTAATGAAGCGCCTCATCAATAATGTGGATATCATAAGGTTGATGTGGAACAAACTCATCTGGGGACAGTCCTCGTTTTGGAAGACTATTCTCCCGGCTAAAGCTGTCTGCAGACTACAAAAATGTTGCTGTTTTCATATTTCAGACTTGTTTGATTAGTCTACATTTTTCTCCACAACAACTTACTAGACCTGTAGTTATGTAACTTATGTGACTGTAACTGTATCAACTTAGATGTCTCAAGTGTAGTGACAGATTTAGTCAAAAACATGGACTGGAATTAGAATGTTTTTATTGTGATTGTTAGCGTAATAGCCAGAATGGGATACAATTTTTATACCATATCGCCCATTCCTTGGTCACATCTAGTTAAATTATATAGCCTCTCAGTCTATGACCCTGAGCCAGCTTTTTATTCGGCATATCGCAAATATACTTGTCCGTTTTGCTAAATTTTAATGTTTAAACAAATATTGCTGACAAAGACTCCATCGCAGATGCTTTCTGGCATGACTTCAAACATTGACCTTCTTAGCATCTTATCAGAGACATTGCCATTTCCATATTTCCACATCTGTGTCTCTGTGTTTAAGCCTACACAATGGGCAAAACTTCCCCTGCAAAGATGACTAACTAGCTCCTAAGCTGTAAGGTGTCAGTTTAGTGTCGCACATTATATTTTTGTCATGAATATTCTGCCTTGTAGTACTTCACGCAGGCCAGGAACTTATCCAGCACTGTTCAGTCTTGCCTAGCCAGCAGTCGGCACCAGGCAGCCAGCTAATGGACCGGTGTGGTGCACGGTATGAGCACGACTTCCTAATGACCCGTAACTGAGCAGCACTGGGCTGTACAGTAAGAGCACTCTGGAGCCTCATGAAATCTAACTCCGATCTCATTTTGTAACTGCATGCACTTTTTTTTTTTTTTTTTTTTTTTTTTTTTTCCCTTTCCTTTCCCCCTACCATGGCGTCACTGGTGGGCGTGCATCGTAAAAAAGAGAGACCGGTCCGGAGCACTCAGCCAGTAGTCTTCTCACCACATTTGTTGACCAGCTAATAAAATCCGCTTTGGCTCTAAGGTTTTCATTCTAGCACACATCTATTCCAGTCTATTTATTGCACAGCGGCTTCTCTGAAGCCAATACTACATGCATGCAGATTGGGTGAACTGGCCTATTGTTGAGGGAGGAAGAGAGTGAGAAAGAGAGACTGTGCTGATGCTTCACAGTCTCTAATCCTATTGAAACTTAGGCCTGCTGTTTGTTTCCCTGTGTTGGCCCTATCAGTCACACTTAGATGAAGCCTGAAGGGAAGTAATATGGGTAGATTGGGCCTGAGTGGCACTGGGAAGTTGCCAGGGCAGATGGGGGGGCTGCGGAGTAATACTGTGTGAAGTACCATAGCCAGAGGTTCAGCTCACTGCGGATGGATGTGTAATGGTAATGAAGAGAGATGAGATGAATCTGATACTCAAGGGAAGGAAATATCTGCCTCTCTCTCTCACACACACACAATACTCTCAAGAGTGGCCTTATGGATTATGCGCTGAAGCGCTCGCCGGCGATAAACATCATTCGCAGCGGCGCCATTTGTGCAGTGTCTCCACTTTTAAATGTTTCAAGAGAGATAGAGTGAAACTTAGAGGAACTGAATCCATTGATATACAGTATGAAGGGAATGTGCTGACACAGTACGTCGTCAGTTCAGTCATAAATGCCTTGAAATAATTTCTGTGATAGGCTACACATCCCCTACGATCCACACTCCGCATCCGTCAGTAATGGACTTTGTCTGGTATGCACTGAATATGGACTCTGGAAGATGGAAGCAGAGATTGGCTGGCATTTTCTAAATGTCTACATCCAATCCAAGCTCTATCTAGCCTTCGTGGGATAACGGTGTCAATGGGATGATTCAGTGCGCCTATTTTTAAGCACCTACTAGACACTTTTAATGCACGGCTAAGTCTTTTTTTTTTTTTTTTTTTTTCCTGAATGTGCTGTGACTTTTAAAATATGCAGTGATGGATGTCAAATTCAATCTGGGAGCGCGTTTTCTTTTTTTTTTTTTGCTCTCTCATTGCAAATAAATAAAATATAGATGTGATATTTTTATTGCATTTTATCCTGGGGTCTTGAATAAGCTGTGATAAAATCAATGAGTGAACCGCGGACGAGGCTTGTTGTCGTACTGTATTATGAGCTAAACAAATACAGTGGTTCCTCAAAACACCTCAGGAGGAAAAGATGAGGAATTTATTTAGATTTTTTTTTTCCCCTTTCTGTACCCTGGTAGCTAATGAGCACTGAGTGACTAACTGTGTCTCAGAGAGGAAATAAATGGGGGTGTTGGGATCGCACTTTTATTCAAATTAGGATAAAAGCCATCAATAATACTCTTTCGGTCGGTCGCAAGGTGCAGATTAGTGTTTGCACCATGACTTCACAGCTATTTTTCTACATAACTAAACAACCCTGAAGAATCTGAATCTTTTTTTTTTTTACTTTTTCTACCTACTAATGAAGATTTATGGCTGGCAGTGTCAAATCATAGACAATTTACATAGCGCAACGGGCAGCCTGCCACCAGAGGAAAGAGAACGCGAGGGAGGGAAACCTATTAAGACCTTTGAGGTCCTCCAACAGGCATGACGCTCCATTAACGTGCACACGGACAATATGTGTCCGTGTGAAATAACTTTGATATGATCAAACCTGTCACATTCACGAAACACAATAACAGCAAGAAGCACACGCGATACAGTGGTGATTATCCGCCCAGTGACTGCAACTTAATGAGTAAAAGTCAGAAGCAGATGAAGTTTGAAAATCTCAGACAAGACAATTTGTTTCTCATTTGCGTCCTCGCAGCCAAACGTGGCCCTCGCCTTAACCCACATGCTTCGCGTTCTTTCATCAGCTCGATGCTTGACAGAATCCTCCTAATTTAATAAAATATGTGTTTTTAACTGAGAAGTTTTTTCATAACGGCGCATTATTTTTGTTTGGGGTGTCGGGCCAAATCAATAAAACCTGTCAACCTTAATTGGATTTTCATTTGGTTCATCTGTAATTGGTGTATTTTATATGCTTGGTTTTGCTAATTTTATCGTACTTTGATTTCCAACGTCTAACAAGAAGTTAGAAGTTCTCGGTCTGTCTGCTCATAGCCCATTAAGTATTGTGTTTTTGGATATATTTGTGCTTTTAACACATTTCTATTCTTTGACTCATTTATTAAATGTAAAACCTCATTGTTATTATTATGGTGTGGTGGTTTGCACTGATGCCTCAGAGACGGTTCTAGCTTCCTCTCCCACCATCCAATGACATGCTCATTAGGTTAATTGGTGATTCTTAATTGGCCGTAGGTGTGAGGGTGGTTGTCTATCTCTGTGACTGGCGGCCTGTCCAGGGTGTATCTCGCCCAGTGACAGCTGGGATAGGCTGACAAACCTCCAGAGGACAAGCCGTTACAGGAAATGGATGAATATATTATTATTGGTCGATGGAACAGTAGGTCTTCTGGACTTCAAACAGTGCATAAATAAACCCAACACAATAAATCGCAAGAATTAAATAAAAACTGCTGAGAGTTTATAGTCACACCCAAAATTCTGATATTAAAACAGGTCAGAGAAATCATTATATGACTTATCATAAATATAAAAAAAAAAGATGGTGAAAAAAAGGTGTTTTATGCTGGGCCAGACAAGAATGATAGTCATCAAAATCTCATTTTGCTTTGCCTTTAAAGGAGCGAAGACGAAGGTGGACATTCCGAAGCCTGGAGCCTGGAAAATCAATCAGGAACGTAAGTGCGAGTCCCACACAGTTCTCTTGTATGGCCTTCTTGCTATGCCCAGGTTAGCTTTAATCATCACTGATCCCTTGCTACTATTCAGGAGCTCACAGCTTCTTCTCCTGCCCTGAAAGCCTTTGATATGGATAGGTGTGAAACTGGCTCTCACTGCTGATCCCTACCACCACTAGGCTCACCATCCCAGTAATTCAGTTTGCAGTCTCCGGTTTGTGAATTGATTACTTTGCCTCTTTAAATTGGTGTCTGGAGAGTGGCTCTCTTTCTCTTCTCAAAAAAAAAAAAAAGAAAAAAGAAAAAAAAAGCTCTCATCAGATCAAATGGAAATCTAATATAGGACGGTAATGGGAATGCATGGTGGGTGGCCTATGGCTCAGAACGATGTGTTCAGGTGATGATTTGATGTCTGCAGAGATGAGTTTATAGCCGGGCCCATCACACTCATCCTCTGACGGGCTCCTCTCAGGGTCTTAAACAAGTCACAAGTCTAGTACTCTTTAATCCAGTAGTGCAATACAGGTACAAGGTCAAGTTTCTAATTCATGTATGTTTGAATAATTAGAACAGAAGCTCGTCTATTTCCTCTCTTTTTCTCTCCTTTTTATTTTCCTTCTATGAATCCGACCACTTTAGACCCGGATGCACTCTGTGATCGTACGTTGAGATTACATGCTTCGTGGCTTGTCAGCCATTAGGATTTTTCCTGAGCAGCAGGAGGTTGTGTATGAAAAAGAGCCTCTTGGTAGGGGGTGAGGAACTGAGGTGACTATGAATAATTATCCGGGCATGTGTCAGTCCCTTTGCTTAAGTAATGTGCGTCGTGTTGACGGTACATTTGCAGCGCCTGCAGCCGCTCTCTTAGCTTCAGCATCACGCTTTTACCGCGTTGCCCTTTTGCACATTCATCACACCTTCCCTCAATCTTATTTTCTCTAATCCTGGCCATCTCTGTATTCCTCACCACTCCGCCGTGTCTAGACAGTCACCGTTGAGGCTGACTTTGCCATATCACTGATCGATGAATCACCCAGGGTAACACATGCAGCACAGCTGGCCTGTGTTGTTCTCCTTGTAGCCACATGTACACAAACAGGCACCTGCACATACAAAGATTGTGACATTACATCGCCCCTGTCTCAGTCTACATACACTGCAGTAGGTGGGTGAAATCCCCGCAGGCACCCATGCCTACTAATCAATGCTCCACATGCACAATGCCCTGTTGTGATGTTGCCGTTGTAAGTGAGGAATGCTTGTAGGATGGAATTCCAAGGAAAAAGGGCATCTGAAGGGCAAGTTTATCCCAGTAGGTTTAAACACAACCTATGAATAACTTATGGTGTTGTTGAAACTGGCATTCACACACTCAACAGTCTCATGCTTAACCCATTGGTGTCTACTGGGTATTGTCTACTGGGTATTGTAAAACATCGCCGGACCCAGACAGACTGCATCCTTGCATCCCAACCCCACACAGACCCATTTAAGTCATACTGGAGGATATGTTGACATGCAATTAGATAAGAACTGAAATGTCGCTTTAAATATTTCATCATCCGAGTAGCGGACTGTGTCTTTTTGTTTTTTAAGCATGGACACAGATCTTTTTTTTTTTTTTTGAGAACTGAGACATGTTTTAGAGTGCGTGAAGGAATGAGTGAAAGAAGAATGTAAGAAGGGGAGAGACAGATGGATGAAGAGGCGAAACGTGACAAGACAATGGAACTGAGTGAGGGAGAGGGAGAGGGAGAAGGGAGTGTAAATATAATGAACAAGTCAATATGTTTCTGCTTCCCGGCTCCAAAAGAAGCGCCTCGGGGTAGTGGGTAGTCTTAGCTTAGCCACACCGTATGAAATTATTTAAAAAGAGAGCATGGGCTGACATACTGAGCGGTGCATATACTCAGCCAACATGTAGCTACCATAATCTTGTACCTACTGAAAAATTTAAGGCCGATGTGCAGTGGAGCAAATTCAACAGGGATAAGAAAACACATCCAAGACCAAGGACTTGATCAAGGTCATTCTTTTTTTTTTTTCTTTACTCCTCCTCTAGTGGCAGCTTTTTCACAGCAAAAACGTTTTGTATCATCGCCTCAAATCGCATTTATATGCCGCGCACATCCGCACAGGTTACACAAGCACCAGATTATAAATGAGACATCAATTTATCAGATTACCATCACAGAGAGACAACAGCAGTGATTTGCTCTGTACAGTATGAAGACAAATAATCCCATATATACTCCAGTGTATAATCATGTCATTTACTGTATCATAACTTGGCCCTTATACAGTATATGAAGAAAACAATAAATTAGCCAGCACTGTACTTGGGTGGAATGAAACCAGAAGTTACCCAGACTTCATCTGAATAGCTAATAGCTACACTTTTTTTTTTTTTTAATAGTTCATAGAACCATTTATTGCATAAGTGGATAGTGCCTCGAAACTGAGAACAAAAAACTGCCTAATCCGGATAAAGTTACCTTCTGTTTCCTCTATCTATCACTTTCAAAAGCGACGCACAAAGAAAAGGAGACATAATTAAAAACTGCCTCGACTCTCAGCTTTGAGAAACCTCTTGAGATTGGCAAGGCAACTGTGGTGCAAGCAGAGCCTTGCATCTCTTGTTCCGTGTGCTAGATTCCCTCCTCCTGAGATTGGTGTCTCCCCGGCGACTGTCTGGTCCAATTCAGCCCAGTGCTGATCGCCTGTAAAATCCCAGTTCCTGGAGCGCCAGCTCCTAAAACATTCATCATTCCCTCGCTTCCCTCTCGGTGCAAATTCTTCCTGTATCTGAGGGTTTGATAGGGGGTTATTTCTTCAGCTCTATTGGAAGATTTTACAGAGTCCACATAGCCGCCTCTTGATCGAAGAGCACTGGTCACGTAAAAGGAGAGCTTTTCCAATCACGCCTCTATTCTTCTCACCGGTCAACTGGCCGGCCGCATCAAGAGCTTTGTGTTCGCACCTTTCAAAAACCCACTATATGACGACTCACCTAGCATCTCTCTTTCTCTCTCTCTCTCTTTGCCTCATTGTGGAAATATTCAGCTTCGCTTTTTCCTGCGGTTCACTTCGACGGCACTTAAACTATACTCACTTCAAGGCCAATATTGTGCTCACAGTAGTCAAGTAAACACACCCCTGCTTGTTCATGTGCATGACTGACTTCAGATGAGGGAATAGGGGGGTGGGGGTGGGGGTGGGGTCTGCTTCCTAGCCCCGATCCACCGCTATCAAAGCCAAAGCCCACAAAGGTATTCATTGGTATTCACATTGGTATTCAACGCCGAGCCCGTCCATGGTCTTATTTACACACATGGAAATTAGTTTTTGTGTTTGACACAGTCGCCTCTTTGATTGTAGATTGTAGATAGAAAACATTTCTTGTGTTCAAAGCCGAGGAAATGAGGGAAGAAATAAAGTAATAAAAAAGGTCAGATTAAAAAACTAAATCAACTAGATTTTTGAACACCTACATTTAAAACAAAGAATTGTAAGAGGGAGATCTGTCTTAGCTATAGCTAGCTGTACAGTGCATGTAACTGTATTACAGTACCACCCTTTATGCTGTGGTTATCAAATGCATGCTGTAAATTTAAGTTCACGCAGCTTTCTGATTATATTTTCTCCTTTGAAAGTTCAAAGTTCATCTTGCTTGATCCTATAAAATAACGATGAAATATCAGGGGGCTCAGGTTTTGTAAACAGGTTTTGTCGTCAGCCAAGGCAGGTCCCTGTTTGTGCTGACGCTGTCTGCTGACACATCCATCTATAAGTGGCTTTATCACTGCTCCTCTGGGAAAATCCAGTAAATACAATTAATTGCATCCCATGTTCTGCCTACATTCTCAATAGCTTCGTTTGTGTCCAGTTAATTCCTGCCTGTAGTTTTCTTCATCAAGGTAAATCCTTATGTTCAAATGGACTGACTTTCAACGGCTGCGTTTCCAAAATAAAGCGATATTTCTGAAATTTCAATAAAGTACAATTGCGCTTTATACGTGTTTCCATTGAAAGGTGCTGTCATAAAGTCTCGTTTCATGATATCCCATTTTTTCTTAAATTCTCCCTTCACTTTGAGGAAGATGGACGTCAAGTGAACTGGTCACATGTTTCCCTGCATCATGTCGTATGACGCCGGTGACTGGGAAATGCTAAAATAGTGATTCCATTGCACTTTTACGATGCGCTTTTATATCGATATGTCTCAAAAACTATCTCATGAGGGCGAATATTTCGGTTTTGCACATTTCTTGGGGTAATGTAAACACAGCAAATGTAACACATGTCACAACAAACTCTACTCTCAACAACTTGGTGCTGATAATGCCCAATGTTACCGCAATGACACCTTGAACAGAATTTACAGAATGTGTGCCGATGTCCTCCAAAGTCTGGTTGTGTGTACTGTCAGAGTTAAAATAAATTACATAAACACACAAGGACTCTCACAGGCCGTATAGCTTTCATTTCCTCTGAATATAAAACAATTTACAGCGTTGTCCTTGGTTTAAATTCAGGGGACTATCTCTTATCAGTTGCCTTGTGTTTTCCATTAAAAATGGCCAGTGCGACATGGAGCTGGGGGCCGACCAGCACACCGCGCATCCAGTAGCTGTGTGAGATTTGGGCGATAGAAGAATTAAAGAGTGGCTTGGTTAATCACCCTTTATCAACTGCTCCCATCGGATCCTTTGCGGTCCCCTTCGCCAATGAGCCTGACACAGCCACTGAGACGCACTAATAACATTGCTCATCCATACAGAATTAAACCTGAAAGGTCTGAGCTATTGGAGGGATCCCTGAGGAACTGCAGCTAAAAAGACTGGAACCAAACACGGAACGGGGATAGTGTAGCGCCAGCCGAGGAAGAGAAACACAGAAACAAAGCAATATTTAGCGCTGAAACGCCCGCTTTAGAAATGATCCGATTACATGAGTAATAATGCAGTCATACTGGAATCTGAACCCCAAAATGACCACAGCATCTAAGCTCTTTGGCTCTCATGACTTCATTGTAGTTTGAACACACTGACTGTTACAGTGATCTATTGTGCAAGTTAAAGCCTATTTGAAAGGGGATAAAGAGCTTTCTTATGAAGTTCATGGGGGAGTCAAGTTCTTTAGTGGTTTTGATAGAGTAGGAATGTGTGAATCAAACCTGAAACAGGGAGAGAGAGAAACAAAGAGATGATGAGAACCATCGAGACTCTTACTTAGAGATGAGCAAACCGCAAACAAGCTCCGATGGGACAAGTCTTCGGCCTCTTTGTCAATACTGAGTCACGCACACACACATAAGCACACATGCCACACACAGATACACAGTCCATCGATGCTCGCACACAGATCAGGCTGAACATTATGACCACTGACAGGGCAGGTAAATAACATCATGTGACAATGCACAGCCCTCCTTAGGAACCGTTTGGACATTTGGCATTTGTGTTAAATACTTGTACCAGACCAGGCGCTCCCACCCCATAGCAATGAAACTCCTTGATGGCGGCAACCATCCCCAGCAGGATGCAGCCTGACACAGAGACACACAAAAACAGTTCAGGAACAACTAAAAAAAACATGAAAAACAGCACAAGGCGTTGACCTGGCCTCCAAATTCACTAAACCCCAAACTCATCAAGTGTCTGTGGGATGATCTGATCCCTCCACTCGACCCATAGGACCCAGGAGCTCCCACTAACAACATCCTGTTGCCAGACACCACAGGACACCCTCAGAAGGCCCATGTCCATTCTCTGCTACTGTTTTGGAGGCACAGTATTAGGAAGGTCACCACCACCTACTCACTGTGTGTGTCTGTGCATGATTGTCGCAGTTTGTTGCTCTGTAATATGTAGCAAATGAGACGTAGACACAGCTAAATGGGAACTGACAGAATTGGGTTGCATCAATACAACAAAACACAGTTGATTTTCACTGTAATCTAGACTAGATTGTTCTTGATAAGATTGTTGGTACTTTGAAAATTTAGACAGAGGAAAAACACTTTTTTTTCTGATTCCCACAGGGGTTGTTGACTGAGAATGTTGCTGACTACAATTATTGGAGCGCCAAATGCTGCCTCTGTTTTGGAAGTCATTCCTCCATTCACTTGCAAAGTTTCATCACAGGGACCGACATGATGCATTTAATTGCTGTTGAAATCTACCAGGTAACACAAAAAAAAAGCAAAGGACTCCAAATTGTGTTGAAGATGAATCGCTATATGGCATGAACGAAACAAATGTGAGATGGAAGGGATATAATCAGCGCACTCAGCAATGAATCACATGTAATTTACACGCTTAACAAAATGCTAGCGTAGATTGATAGAGTTAGAGAATCAGCAGACAATAAGTTAACACCTTAGGAGCTTTGTGGTTTTCTTGTGCTTGATGGCTTCCCAAAGAAGATAAATGAAATGGTTTTCCTGATTAATATAAATGAGCTGTCCTGGAAATGAAGGCTCATGGCAACTTGGCAATAAAATTACTTTACAACATGGAGGCGAGCGGTGAGAAATAGCGTTCCCAAGCAGGCCCATTAAGTCCAATTAAATAAACACGAGTGGAAGCCCAAAGAAACAGTGACAGTATATACGCACGAGCGCCACAACTCACTTAACGTTGACAGCTGTACTCACAAAGAAGCAGTATTAACGTGCTATAACCTCACAGCTCTGCCGGGTAGCGCCTAACAACAAGCAAAGGTGGTCTTTAGAAAAGGGAATGCAGCAGGTCTCATGTGCAATTTGTTCTTCCAATCTCTCGCTCTTTTTTTTTTTTTTTTTTTTTTTAATTTTACTGGGCACGAAGGCAGTCTTGCATGGCTCTGCTGCTGAAGTGTTTTCTTACCCAGTGGTGCAGGATTGGTGTGTGTGTGTGTGTGTGTGTGTGTGTGCGTGTGACACAGGCAGGAAATTAAAAGTATAAAATACTTCCGAGATATGCTGCCCTGGTAAGTCAAGTAGAACCGCAGCGCTGCACGACCTCAGCGCTGACATTCAATCAGCACTGAGGGGGCGATTGGGTGAGAATAAGCCGCCTGACTGACAGTGCTAAAAGGGGTCAGGAAGTCCAAGGCTGTTGATCAATAAATGTGAGCAAGTGTGCGCGGGATACATGCCAGACGTGCACACAAGCAACTCTGTCACTCTCTTTTACCTGTTCATTAGGAATTGCCAAACCTTCCACCGTGTCCACCCCCCACTCTGCACTCAGCACTCTGAACCGAGTACACACATGTGCTTTTGTATATTTACTCCATCACACCTATGATTGGGTTTACGCTTATCTCCCTCAGGCTGCTAAAAGGAATTTAGCCATCCTCCTCTCCACGTTATTAAATGTTCCAGTCATTATTCGCGATGGCTTCTCCTAGGCATTCCTCTCAAAATAGAACTCCCCTGTTCGGTTTCCTGACAGCGGGAAAATGACTGCGCGGCGCCGGGAATGCTGGAGATGAGACGGGCGAGAACATGCGTAGTGGAGAGACGGGGGGGAGTGTGGGGGTGGGGGTGGGGGTGGGGGTCTGATCAAATGATCCAATCCCCACGCTTAACGCTAATGATGAGCCCAGAGGAAAAGCCTCTATCTGCTCTCCAGATGTGTGTGAGATGGTGGCGGGGGTGATAAAGAGATGAAGAGAGCACGGCCCATTATGGGTAAGTGCCTCTACTAAAACTTTAAAGTGCTTCACAGAAGAGGCTTTACATTACCGTGAACAATTTCCAAAGAATACCATAAGTTTGACTGATTTTCCATCTTCCAGGCAGCAATTCAGTTTATTTCCACGCGCTATTAAAATCCCCTTGAACAGACTTTTGTTTGAGATGCATCACATCTTCAACCATCCATCACGGAGAACGGCTTAACTTCTTTATTATTTTGTTTTATTAAGGTTCCTTTTTTTTTTTTTTTTTTTTTTTTTGCTGAGAAAATACAGTTTGGTGTTTCGCAGAGGAAATTTTAGATTTAGTCAGAGAACTGAGAGTTTAAACTCTTGCCTGCCTCTGCAGAAATAGTTCCCAAATGTTGTTTCAGTAAATGCCAGAATACAAACATTATTTACATTTCTGCAGCAGAGCCATCTATTGGCTGTGAAAATGATGAGTCTGTTCTGTCAGGAGCGATCGAGGGAATACGGTGATGCTATAAAAACCAGGCAGCAGAATGACATAATGAATTGGATCTAGTGGCTTGTGTGGATGGCAGGAAGTCAGTCTGCGATCTCAGCTTCAGGCTGTGATAAACAGTAATGCAAAGTGCTATATGTGTTCATTTGTTTTTAAGTAGGCCAGGGCCACTGATGTGATCCTTAAAAAGTACCATTTCCAGCCGAGAAGAAAACTCCGGCCTCTTTCTAAATTTAATAAGGTCTGCCTGCAAATAGCTAAATTTCTTTGGGCCCAATTACTGTCTATTTATTGAACAAGGCATTCCTGATTGATGTGTGTTCACAGTGGGCAATCTATGATTCATAGCCATTCTTACTTTGAATATCATCATGCAGACTCCACATGTGCGTTAATGAGTCATGGCTTTAATTAGATCGATGAATAATTCATTTTGTTAGTATTCAGAAATTCATGCCCGCACATGATACGTGCATCGAGCGCACAGGACGGAGTGCGTCCTTCTGCACCGATTGCCTCACAGTGGAAGGATGAAACGACGTAATGATCGCTGATTGTCAGGGTTTTAGGCTGATTTCGTTTTGAACGGGGCCAGACGGACGCGGTTGGCAATTTGTGGAAGAAATTGTAAACATGACCTTTCAGTGAACAATTTTACACTTCAGCTTCATGTCAACAGTCTTCCACTTAAACAGACCATCATTAGGCTACTAGCTTCATGTTTCAGCTCCCGATTTCACGATTCCACCTCCAGTCGCCGGTAGTTACAACTATCTACTGGGTAGTGTTAAATAGTTGTCGTATTTATTCTCCCTTTTAATCTCCACTCTGTCTTTGTGCACTGTTCAGGGGCACGCGTTAGTATCCCGCGGGGATCTCCCCTGAGCCGACCATCAGGGGAGTCAGGGCTCCGAATGCTGCCTCGCTCCGGGATTACCTCCAGCTGTTTATATTACTGATGGATATCATTCTGCTTTTCACTCATCCCGCTACTCCCCTATTTCCCGTGAGATGTTCGCATGAGTGACAACTCCTGAAGGGGGTCTTGTTGAGTGATTCGATAGGGAAGGTCCTCTCCAACGATAATCTGATCCGCGCCTCTTAAGACCGGCTCACAAACAAGAGTGGACACGTGCGCATGTAGGAAAGCGCACAGCTGCACACGCGGAGACGCTCCGCCTGTACCCTGTGGAGGCATAGCCCCATCTCTCCCACTCTGCCCTTTGCTCCTCTCATTTTCCACCTGTCTCTGATCCTCTGCCTCTTTTACATTTCAATCCACCGCCTGTTCCTCCTCGTCCTGACAGGGGAGTGAGTGGAGAGAGAGAGAGAGAGAGAGCGGGAAAGAGGGAGTTGTCCCCTTTGGGTAACTAAGCGATTACCGTTTGAAAGATCCAAGCCCTTGCATCATAGTACCTCTCACAACCTTCTCCGCTCTCACATTACTCTGTGGGAACCAGTTTCTCGCCTCCACTGCACATCTGGCGCCTCCTCTCGTCTTCGCCTCACCTTTCCTTGTCCGTTTATTCCCATTTCATTTATGACTCCCCTTGTTCTCTCTAATCGCGGCGTCCCATTAATTCACACTCACGAGCGCGTTCCGTGTTTGCGTCGTCATTAGTTCTGTGTGTAGCTGCGCTAAAACGAACTGCAAACTGCGATCAGGTATTTGCAACCAAATAGTGACGGAGACCAGAAAAAAACCCTTCTGAGATGAAATCATGTTGGAATTACTGTAAAAAATATCTGTATCTGTATGTTCACATTTTCTGCTTATGTATAAGATGTGCTTGTAAGCGTATAACCCAGTGTGTGTTAGCTGCTTCAGGAGCATTTCTGCTTGCCTTATCTGGCTGAGTGGAGGGCTGTGGAGAGCCAGAAACCACTGCCCACTGCTTAAGTAGAAGAGGACTAATCCCTCTTCTCAAAGCCCACTCTAGTAAACACCACTTCTCCAAAGCCACCCAGCTGTGGTCTTCAGCTCCCTGTGCAGGCTATGTGCAGCCCGGGGTTGCTCCATGGAGGGGGAAATTATTGCTAGTGCCTGATCTCATATCAAATAATTACCAGTGCTACATTCCATTAAGAGTTGAGGGGAAAGAGCTTTTTGCGCACACTGTTGTACAAACAGTTATTTGTCACTTAAATTTGCCGGCAGAGCGTGCCCGCATAGAGCTCTCTGCGTCAGCATACCAATCGTCCACATTCATGACCGTTTATTTTAATGATAAAAGGTGAGATATTGTTAGAGAAAGTGTAGCAACTGGAGTTAGAACCACAGACAATTGAAGCCTCCTAAGCGCTGCCACCGAAATGTTCCTAAATGGGTTTTCATTAAACCTCGGAGGGGTCATTCCCAGATCTCAACTGGGAAAATGATCTCCTCCTCGCTCCATGTCTTTGGGGTATAATTTATTCTAATGAAAAAAAGATTACGTCTTGAATTAAAAAGTGCTCAGCGCTGACCAACACGCCAGACAGAAATCATCTCCGAGACAATCGTACAATCTTCATCTCTTGTTGCCACTAATTTACTCCCCATCTACAGTATCTGAATCTGTATCTCAGCCCCATTCTTGTATCATTATAATTGTTATTACAATGGCTCATAGCTCACAGCGCTGGACTTCACCAGTGTGGAGTGGTTAACCAATCAAGGACGTGTAATGGTTTAGCACGGAGAAACATTTATCTGAGATTTAGTTTTTTTGTTTTTCTTGTTGTGCACTGCATATAATTAACAGTGGTTTATGAGGGCTTTCTTGTCCCCGCCGTGTAACTGAAGGCCATTATGTGCTTACCTCGCCGCCATGAAACACTGTATTTAACAGGAGAAGGTCAGATGCAAAATAGAGATCTGCCATATGGCGTGACGAGTCTTTGATGAGGAAATTCATCAAAATCACTGCCGAGCTGGCAGCCTTGTGATTTTTCACCGCAACGCTTCCTTCAGCCATTTTGGGAACGTTTTAAAGGTGCGCGGGTGTTCGGAGGGGCAGGGTTGCAGACTGGAATTCATTAAAGCGAGCTCCGCGTACGCACCGCGCTGCTCTGCATGGGTGGTTGGCTCTACTCAATCAGTCAGGTAAAAAATGACCTACATCATCCGTTCTTCTGCGAGGAAGGAGCAGTGTGTAATGTGGCATGCGTTTTCCATTATTTCAGAGTGGCCTTGCCTGCGTTTTTTTTTTTTTCAGTTGTAGAGCAATTATTCCATTACCTGAAACAATTAAACTGCACAAAAGTTGATCAATAATTGGTTGGTTTAGTGTACCATGCCAAAAGTTTTTCTTTCATACGTTTGGGATTTCAGTCGGCCATTAAAATGAGAAGAATGCTACAGTCTTCGATGTTATCAGGACATTTACAGCAATCAGGCATAACATTATGACCACCTCCCCAATATTGTGTAGTATATTGTGCACAGGCCCTTTAGGTCCTTTGGATTGAGTGGAGGGGCCTAGAAACTTGATCAGTGAATTTGGAGGCCAGGTCAACAACTTGTGCTCTTCTTCATATTTTTTTTGAGTTGCTCCTCAACTGTGTTTAAATCTTGTGTTAAATTGTTTGTGTGCCTGTGTCAGGGTGTCTGGTTTAGGGGGGTGGTGCATATCTAAGTAACATCCACATGAATGCTAGCTTTCCCAGAAGAGCATTCTTATTGTCACAAGATGGTCAATATTATTTACTTCTCCTGTTAGCGGTTCAAGGAGTGGTTCAGTGTACGCCGAAAGCCAATAAAAAGACCAAAGGGTAAAAAATAGCCCATTCTGCCATAATTTTTATCCTGTGTCAAGACTTACGCCGCAGCTAATAGATTTGATTAAATGTATTTATTCAAGCAGCCTGTTTTCTCACACAGCCTCTGTAGTGACCATCTGGGGTTGAATGTTCAATCAAAGCCCAAGTCTGTTCAAATCTTTAAAGAGGACACTAGGGAAACTGGATTGATTCTGGATTAGAACAATCTTTATTTAGCACATGCTGACAAGATAGGGAGTCGCCTCAGCGGCAGCTTGAGTAAACTTGGGGAGAAATATAAGAATGGTGGACGACGCTATACGTAGATGTGTTGAGTCAGGACCGTGCTGGTCTAGTCAATCTGCGTCTAGAATTTCCATCGGTCTGCGCCTGCACCTGTGAGACTGCCGCAGGTTTAAGCTTCTCATCAATCTTTTAGGACATTTTCCCGTGAAGGCGAGGTGGCTCTGGAGCTGGGTCGCTGCCAGATGCAGCGCAGCCAGATACTGAGCGGCGTCCAAACAAGCACAGGCTGCAGCAGCCGGCTGGGCTTGGTTGGTCTGCTCTGCTCCGGTGGACGGACACCAGAGGAGTTCAGCCTGTTTGTCTTCTTTTTTTTTTTTTTTTTTTTTTTTTTCGCACAGCAACAAAACAACCCAGCACAGCACAGCACCGCACCGCCACTGCCGATATTTTGGCCACAGCCAACGCACGCATGTATGCTGGACACTTCAGTAACAACAGGGGATGCAGGAAGCTGAGGAGCATGCTGGTAAATTGTGTTTGTCTCTGCCAGTGAAACCACATAGCACTTTGATCCTTTTTTCACTCATCTAACCTGATACACACAAACGGCGATATCTCAGGCTCCCTGTCAGCTGTCAGAGAACACGCCACGTCTCGGCGCCGTCTTTCCCTTATCAAAGCCGGTCATCCCACAATAACGGGAAGGTTATTTTCTGTCAGGAACACGTTATAGGTGTAACCCTCCAATGTTACTGTCAGAAAAAAACTAATGAGCATCAATTCTCATTCATCACTTTTCACTTCACACAGCCACATGCCGACACGGGCGCGCGCATCAAATCTTCAGCTCCACCAGCAGCCGAGGACACACACTCTCCTACACAGCGGGAGCAAAACACTTTGTGTTGCTGATTCTGTTTGTTTCTCCCGTTGGATGGAGTCGAGCGTCCCTGGGGCACAGTCAGAAAACCGTGGGCAGCCACAGAACACAAACGACCTGGGAGTTGCTTTTTAAGTCGGGGCTCGTCGTCCAAAAAAAGAACTTTGTTTTTCGCGGAGAGGTACAGAAGGAGCCGCTCTCCTTGTTTGTGTGTCTGTATGTAAATTTCAGCCCAGCAGAAAAGCATCATAATGCATTATGCGCCGTGATGATTGCCTTTTCTGCATTCATCTGTTGATTTTCGCAAAGTTAAATGGGGATTGCATCCTGGAGTGCTATTAAGCCTTTGCATTTCTGAGTGGCTTCAATTAACCTTTTTTAATGATTGCACTGGAAGACACATTGGAATCCATTGTTAATCCAATAATTATTGGCTGGCAGATGTACTTGACTTTGCCCCGCCGCCCTGCTAATTCACTTCATGTATTTGTTTGCCGGAGTCAATAATTCTTCTGATTAGAATTGGATTTGTGGGTTTAAAACAGGAGATGTTTTATAGATTGTTCAGTTAAAATGCCACTCATGCAGATCTATATATTTTACCTATACGCTTGCAAAATGTTAAACACATTTCGCTAAATGGATATCCGATATGTTCGTATTGAATGTGTGCGACTAAAAATATTGTAACAATTTGTATTTGAAATTCTATTTGAAGAAACAGCAGTCCTTCGTATTTAAAGAAGATATGGCTATAAAGAATATAATTGATACATAAATATGTATAGCCTTCAAGCACTTATTTAATGTTGTATGAGCTGCATAGATTATTTATGAATAAACTGATGTTTATATTCACAAGAGCACATCATAAATGAGAGGTCAAGCCTTCCTCTTTGACCTCTCTCACCCCAAACTGTGCGTAAACTTTTAGAAACTCCATCAGACTGCTAAACAGAAATTATTTTTTTTTTTGAGAGGATTTGTCTGAAAAATGTCGTCAATTCAAAATCAATCCCTTGAAAACTAAAAGAAGAGGAAAAACTCCAAGGCTCTTGGGGTATCAATCAACCTGAAATTTCTCACTGAAATGATCTCAAAGGCCAAGTGATGAGCTCCAAACTACTATCATCTGTCTGCAGCGCCCCGCGGTATCGAAAGAGCACTTGCCTCCGTGAGAGCACTATTCCCCGTCGACCGCGCCGCAGTTAGTGAGACGATGGCATCAGCTAGGCCGTTTAAGTGCCTTTTAACAAGTGGACTTAATGATGCCCTGTTGGTCATGCAACACGGATGTTTTGCTTGTTTAAAACGTTCAAGAAGCAAAACATCAGTGTTTTATCTCCTTTCGCCGCTCGAGTTCAGTGGAAACAGCCGGCGCCTCATTCCTGTCCTCCCCTCACCGTGCCATTGCTCTTTCTCTGCAAGACACCCATCTGTTGCTAGAAATCTTTTTTTACAGATAATTATTTGGTTCTACTGGTTTGCTTTGTTGCCTTAACCCTTCATAGGGCGCTCATTGAAATAGTTGGAAATTCAAAATTTCCACCCAAGATTGAAAATTTTATTATTATTATTATTGTAGGGCAGAAGAAAACTTTTTTCCTTGTGTGACATTTTTCAAAATGTTTTCATGTCAAGGACAGTGATTTTGCCATATATGGTTCCTTAAGCTTGTGGCAAACGCCGCAAGAAGCGAGAAATTTGTAGTCGCTCCTAGGATTGCGAGAAGAGCCAGAAACTCAAGTGACAAGTCCTTGTAGGGACGTCCCACTGCAGCACACGTCAGGATTAGTGTTCACACTGCAAACATTAGCACCTGGGAGCTCAGAGAGTGGCCGCTAGAATTTACGAATTCCGGACACCACAAGAGATAAAAGTTATGCAGAGTATGTAATAGCTTTTACCCTTAAGTGGTAAAAAAAAAAAAAAAAAAAAAAAAAAAAAAATGTAATTAGACCATTAGAATGTAAGTGCTAATATAGACACTTTATCACATTAGACAACATTTAGCCACTTCTGCCTAATTATACTCAGCGTTCATGCAGAGGTGCCTTGCAGACCACTTCTGACCTGAGAGTTTTGCCTTGATCTTCGCTCTATTGGTTCAACGAAAACCACATGCTCCTTCACCTTATTACCTTATATGACATCAAAAAAAAAGTGTGTATTAGCAAAAATGATTCCTCACCCGAAAGTATTTTTCTATTCCATTCTATTCTGTCTGTATTGCATTGTTGTTCTTGCACTCTTTGTCATGTTTGCACTGTTTCGTATTGTCTGTATAACTTTGCACACGTGCACTTTATGCTTAGTCCCTTGTATTGTACTTAGTTCTATGTCTTCATGGTCCTGGAGGAATGTTCTCTCATCTCACTATGTACTACACCTTCTATATATGGTTCAAATGATAATCAACACTTCTAGTACTGTGTGACATAGACGCCATAACCTACGTATGTAGCCTGCACCCGAGCTATTTATACTCGTGCACTTGTCAGTCTGGCTTGCTCTGTAAAAACGTCACCTAAACACTGCTTTGCGCTGTGTCTTTTTTGCCCAGTTGGGTTAATTTTTCTTTTTCTACTTCCTGCATCACTTCCCAATTCCTGCTCCTCATTTTCAACAATGGCGACTGAAACTTTTGCTGAAATTTCTGAAGTTATACCATTGTTTGTGTCTTCAAACCTCCTCAGTCGACCCTTCCTCGATGTGTTCCTTCTGTATTTATCCAAAATAAGCAATTCAAACATGTCTGGCAACGCTGGTGCTAGGGTCTGCGTATGACCTGCACTGTCGCCACAGCTTCTGCGTAAAACTTGACGCAGGAGTCTAAACCGCCTATTAGTCTGACATTGTATAAAACAAGATGTTGCCACAGTGCGTCTGGAAACCTGATTAATATTCTAATCACCGACGTCGGAGTGAAATTTGAGACGGGAGTTTTCTTTAAGTGGTCCATTTATCTTGTGAGAGAAGAGTTCGGAACACACTTCAGCGACGCGGAGAAAGGACTTACAAGACAAATCCCAATCAAGCGACAAAAAAAGCATTCAGAGGCTTTTGTGTGGCCATTTGCTAAAATTTGTCTCTGTTCCCGCACACTTTGTCCTGCACAAACAGCTGAAAAACATCCCACAAAATGGTGGTAATTGCAATGACAGACGGCCTCTTAACCAGAAAAAGCAGAGCGTCTGTCACATCTTATTGCCAGCGATGAGCCCACGAAGACTGAAGCAATTTATCCCAACGTGGTTACAAGGTAGAAAGAGGTTGGAGTCAGAACTTGGAGGCAAAAATGCAGATCATGACATAAAACTGAAGTAGGTTTTTATGGTCGACAGTAAAGGTTCAAATTAATAACACGAGAACACAAGTGACAAAAATTAATATGAAATTTTCTACAAGTATAAAATGGCTCTAATGAAGTGAGATGATATAAAGTAATGTGAACGGGGGATGGATGGATGAAGAGATGGAGAGGGTTTGGGGGCGGAGCGAGGGAATGCAAACTGTGACGGTGGAGGAGGGAGGTTCGAATCAGGAGTGTGATGTGGGACGTGACTGTTGGAGAAACACAGTTCACACTCCGTTGCGTGGCTAAGGAGGTCAATTTGAAGACGGCAACAATCCTGCTGTGTTTAATGATTTATCTTCCTAATCTGACGCGGATCATTAGGCGAGGGCCCTCTGTACAACCGCAACAAGGAGAGCGTTAGAAACATCGCTAAATCAGTTTTCTTTAACAACATCTAAATAAAAAAAAAAATGAACGCAACCACACATCTGCAGAACTCGAAAGAATAGACAACAGTCTGCTTGAGTTTACGTCCTTTTCTTCTCTTTTTCTGTCCTTTATGGCGATGGAAGGAGGTGGCCTGTGCGATGGGATGGTGATTGAATTTTCTTACGAACAGTGACTGATCAGGATGTGTGTGTGGCAGCAGGTGGCGGGGCTTTGAGGGAGAACCAGCCCAGCTGAGACAAAGCATCACTGCTGGGAACTCACCAACAGGACAGACGCATACGGAGGAATGCGTGCCCTCCCGAAGAGCGGCGTTGTGTACCGCGTGCGTGTACCGGACGGCGCCGAAGCCAGTCACATGGGCTCCATTATAAATGAGCACGGCTCACTGGGGCAGCTGGACCAATCCTGGGGCAGCTGGGTAATTTGGAGAGTTGCGGGGAGCCGTTTGTTGGCCCAGCTGTGTTAGCTGAGGTGGTAAAATTGGTCTGGGTTGATAGAGTGTGTGTCCGTACGCATATGCCCACCGCTGTGCGTGCGTGCACGTGCTCCGCGAAGGATGCCGGCGCCAGTGGTGGCTCGTCTCAAAACCTTGAAGTAGACAGGGGAAATAAACAGGGCTGGAACAGAAATGACACTTCACTGAAATATTGATCATCCTCCACAGCAGAGAAAGAGCGTCGAGCCAGACACAAAGATAGATGGATGAAACCGAGTAATGCAGATATGAGGGAATGAGTTCCCGAACAAAATCTTCCGTCTGCAGCATTGTAAACATGTTTTCTTCGCTCTGAACCCCCCACTTATAATTTGCAAGAATGCCAATGGGTGGCGGATTATCTATTCTCACAGATTCCGTGTTGACAACTCCTATACGGTAGGTCCTGATATCTAGAATAACTTTAAATAAATAAACAGATTGGTAAGGCAACGGTGTTGAAAAGGGAAATGTAGCAGCTAGTCTGGCTACTCCAAACAAATAAATAATTCAGTTTACGCTCTCACAGTCTCTGCAACCGCACACATGAACTACAGGTGTGGGTAGGAACAAAGATGGAAGAGCACCGTTCACGAACCCTGTAATTTTTATTTATTTATCTTTTTTTGGAAAAATGGAACTTTTCATCTTGCCACATAACACTCATTTCAATAGCATGAGAAAGCGGGTGGCTTTTAACAAATCAATTAGCACTATCTCCCTGTGATCAATGCTGACTGACGACTGAGAGGAGGGGGGGGGGGTACTAGACCCACTGGAACGAGGGAGAGAACATGTGGAGGGAGGCGAAGAGGAGATGCCTTTGTTTTTCTTTCTCTCTGCCTCACTCTAATTAGACAGGGTGGTGTGAGCAGAATCTCAATGGCAGGATGCGCGGAGCAACAGATGTAGAGACGGGAAGGGGAGAGCAGATAGGGTGGTAACTAACCCGAGCGCACGCAGCAAATAAACGCAGGAAAGGTACACACGGTCTCGGGGCTGAAAGACGGGACGATCGCATGTAGACAGATGTGAAACGGAAAGACGGGAAGGTTCTTATTTGGTGGGGGAAGACAAACGGGGACAACAAACCGCAGTCTGAGTGTGTCTGACGGCAGACAAAAGGTAATTTGGGAGAGATGCTGCAGAGTGCACCACACAGTGGCTCCCCCACCCCACTGAACTATCAAAGACCTTGATGCTCTTTGCTATTTATGCTCCTTTCTGAGTGACAGGCTGACTCAAAGGATTACAATTTCTCCTAACAACAGCTTTCACTGCCAACGTTTTTCAAAGATGCAGTAACACATGTAGAAAAGAAAAAAAAAATGCAAGGTTCAGGCAACTGAGCAAATCTAAGGTTGTTGAAACTGTGTTGTGGCAACATGCTTGATACAATAAACAGGCTCCCAGTGTGAGACCGCCCAAGCTGACACACTTCTCGAATCTCTGCATAAAATTTTGGATGCTTTACTATGAGCAGCAGTCTGTCTAGCAGGTTTGTGCAGATCTGGATGGTCCATGTCACCCGGCGTGATCTGACAATAGCTGCCGGGTTAACATGGAGCCAAATAAGACCAAACCGAATGAAAATGCAACGAAATAACACCTCAATCGGAATGAACAGGCCCAAACTGAACGAAATTTCATTTGATTTCACAGGGGTAGGAATATTCATTTTCCCAAACCAACCCAAAGTCACGTAAACGTCGTATCGGAGTCAGGCTCCGTTCTGTCTGCGCTCTGTCTTGACGTAAATGTGCAGTGACGTTCAAGCGACGTTTCCTCAACTAGTCTGCGTCACGGCAGAGAGCTTGTTTTGCATAACAACTCTGAAAGAGCTAGACATTATCACACGCTTAGACGGCAGAAAAATAAAAGTATTGAACTGTTTAAGAAGGTCCACTGAAGCTGGGATAGACCGAAGCATGAAACTAATTTGGAAAAGACCGGCTACTATAAGGTTAACACAATCGCAGAAGTGGATATGACCCCACAAACTTTCTGAATCAATTTATTTATTAATAATAAAATTGTAAAAACAATAGTGACTACTGCTAATTAGACGACAGACCTCCATCTTTGATCAGTCACACGATGTTTTCATCAATCTGCGTATGTCACATGTCTGTAAAATGGCCGTTCCTATTAAAAGCAGTGGAACATGTAAACATCAGATCGGAATAGACGACCTCACATGTTAACAGTTGACCTGAAACCTTCAATCGGAATGAGAGGAAAGTCTCCATGTGAACGTGGCTAATGTTCCAAATATCTCCTCATGATGTGGGAAAGGTTTGTCTTTCAAAGTTTCAAGTGCCAAATAAATGCTCACTGGAGTCGAGCTCGGGCGACTGTAGGAAACTCCGTTACGATTAGCACTCACCGGTGTTCACTGGTCTTATAGCGAGCGATTCTTTCAAAGCCTCGAGTGTGTTTGGGCTCCGTATCTGGCTGCAGTGTGAATCCTTCTCTGCAAACATGCAAACCAGAGGTCGTAGTAGCAAGTCTCCGAAGAACGGAGTGCTACTTCTCCTTCGTCAGTTCTCTTTAGTGCAGGTTTCCAAACACGGAGTCGCACTTGTGTAGATTTCAATATTCTCACCACCATGTTCCGCTGGAGGTGGAACAGGCTGGTGTATAACACACACTCGGCTGTTGCTGCTATTTGATCAATGTAGAGGTTAAGCCTTGTTTCCCCTCCAATGAGGTGGTGTAGAGATGTTACCTGTCTGAGGCTACGAGAAGGCCTTTCTTTTGAAAAGACGTTTGCTGCTTGTTAATCTCTTAGTGAACAAATCTTGATGGGTTGTATTGTATTCGATTCAGCTAAGCAGGTCTAGACAACAGTCAGCCTTGATTAGAATAAAAATTGGACTTCTCACACTGTCATTTAGTTGTGAGATGTTTACGAAACAATGCAACTACTTGCAGCTGAGTATCTCTACATCAGCTTTCATGTCATATATAACTGCTTGCGTTATTTTCACCGTCTCTACATCATTAGAAGTCCTGTGTTTTAGACTTAATATCATGTTAAATGTTATTTAATTGTAACATTACTAAGTTATCAAATGAAGTCAATAACACTTAATATACGCTTAATTATCTCTTGTTGTGGCAATTTCATCCAGTGCACCTCTGCTCCCTTGGCTGCCAAATAGAAAACAATCAAGCTAAGTATTCGTAAATGTTATTATCCGTCTACATTTCAGCGTAACTATGAAGTATGAAAAGCATATGGAATATTCAGGCAACAAATGGATTATGAGCCTCCGGCTCCAGCTTCGTCGTCATAGGCCCGATTTGTCATTCGGCAGGATTTTAAGTATCTTCCTCCCAGCTCTTAAAATGGATTTCCTTGATTTGTGCCACTATTTGGATACTGGAGCCTGCTGATGAGCCAACACGAGTCTGCTGTTGAAAGGAGACTTTCACAAGTGATAAATTAAGTGAACCTGATTTGTGAGAGCAATTTTCAAGGTTCTGATACTTTAAATACACGAGGGGGAGAAAAAAAAAAAAGTGCATCATCACACATTTGTGAGCGTTTAAAAGTGCAAAAAAAATAAAGCAGTTGAGCCGTTGTAATTCTCATGACAGAAGAAAAATCTCAGTCAGATTGTGCCGCTTGGCTCATTGAGTGCTTGCGGAGATCTGAGGTGGCTTCATCAAATATTGAACGGCATTTCAAAATGGAACTGTCAGACTGTGATTGAGAATGGGACACTCGAAGGCGAGATAATCCATCAACACGTTCGAACACGCAGACACTGACGACCCGTTTCTTCTTGACACCTGTTTCAACACTTCAGCCAAAAGATGCATAATTAATAACATTTATCCTTCGCTTCACGATGCCGGTGGGTGGGTGAGTGTGTACACGTTTGTGTGTGTGTGTGTGGGAGAGAAAAGGCTCCTGAAAATATGAAAAACGAAGCCAGTGATCCGTAACAAATACATAATAATGCTCTCTTTTGATTTTACCTTTTGCTTTGAGACAAGTGCAGAAGTGCGTGTCCGGGCGGTTGAAACAATGCTGGCATTTATCTCAGATTTCTATTAATAAACAATAAAGAGTAAAATTCCCTATGGTGTATTTGAAAGGTTGTACCCCTTTTAAATGGCACACAAAGATCGGACTGTAGAAAATGTTTTTCTTTCACACAAAGCCTTGGCTGTGATGCTTCCATGTGGTAGTGCAATGCAGTGCAACAGCTGTAAAATGACTGTGAGGGCCATGTTCCTGCACCGCGCTAAACGGACTTGTTAAACGGTGCATTTTTTGTCTAAATCCCGTCCATAAATGGAGGCTAGCAAGCCTTAACGGTGTTCTGGAAACTTCCCCCGAAAACCCCCCACTCAGAAACAAAGCCTCGTGGCCACTGTGGATAATCCATCTGATTCAACTTTTTTCAGGGGCTGTAATTAAATTTCGTAATGGCCGAGGCTCCGTAATGGAGGGGGATTGGACGTTGGGTGGAATTGAAGTTCAGAGGAGCGAGACCTCTATAATGAAGCTTATTCATTTAAAGCGCATAGCGTGCCTCCAAACACTGCTATCTCACTTACACCATGTAGTTGCCAAATGACCTGACAAAAAAAGAAAGATACACTGTACCATATGTGGCAGCGGTAATAATCCAGTTTAATGTGAAACCTGGTGCAGATCACAAAGACGCAACACATGTTTTTTAATGAGGGAGACAATTAGGCTGTGATTCTGAGGGTCCGTGTGTATGAGATTGTTAATTTCAATTATGGGATACATCAGTATCCACCTCAGCTCTCTTTTCCTCCGTGGGGAAATCTTAGATCCTCCACCATATAATGAAGCATAACTGTATTAAGATGAGACAGGTGAGCCTGCAATCCTGATCACAGCACAGCTGCACCAGCTAAGAGGAGACGAAACGAAAGGAAAAAGAGAAGACGAGGAAACAACGTCGACGAATAACATTCGATTTTGCTGGGTTGTGTGCTGCTCACCCCACAGGCAGGTGGGACGGCCGCGTCTTATTTAAAGCGAGCCGAGAGGAGTTTAAATATCGCGTCTTGTTCGTTGGTGAAGGTAAACGGATCATTTAATCACATACGTTTGGAGGATTGATGATGCAGCTGCCAGCACGCAGAGGTTGTAAAGTGTAAGTAAAAGCACACAGGCAAAGTTTCAAGTTTAACACCTCGTCTTTATTCTTTGCCTTAGTTACTGAGAGGATAGGACTGATCCTCGGGGAAAGAGAGAGGATGAAGTGAGACTGCTCAGCTGCTGCTCCTTAACAAAAAAAAAAAGTGCTAATTGAGACGGCTAAGGCGTCTGATTATAAACCTTTACGTTTTGCATGTCCCTGACATTGAAGCAGCTTTTACTGCTGCCGCATCATAAGAATTTCCTCGATATCTAACTTCCCGTAATTTGTGCATCTGTGAAGGATTACATCTTTTGAAACAGGATCTCGGATTGTTGCAATGAATCATTTGGTCCCTGTTACTCTGACACCCTACAGCGTGTCCTGTTCAGCAACCTTTTGATTGTGCTGGAGTGAATTTTCGACGATGCCATTTCTCCGGCTCAACTTGACACGAATTCGTAGTGCGCCGGTCCGTTTTGCGGCAGGTTTTTCCACCCATGTGCGAAAGGAATAACATGTCTCCTAAGTGTTACCCATGTGTGACAGTAAGAAGGATCATGGGATTAATGTTGGGTGTCAGGTGCACTTATTGCAGGTGTTATGTTGGGATGTGGAGCCGGGCGAGCGTGCAGGGCCGACAGATCAGGGCTCTTCATTTTCCGCTGTCGGGTCTTGCGTTGGTCATCTGTGGACACGCGATTTGCGCGGGGCTGAAATCGAAATAGCACCGCTGAGGTTTCCCTTCAGGTTGGCTGGCCTAATTTTGCACGAAAAAAAAAAAAAAAATGAGGGCATCAAGTTATATAAAAGTTGTTGGAGAAAAGAACATCTGGTCTATTCCCAATTGGCACCACAACCCTTAAAAGATTACTGTGTAGACTGGATTAATGGACGCAAGGATGGAAAATAGCGAAATAAGCCGAAACCGTCAACACAGCCTCTTGCACAATTGCTGCTGCAGGATTGAAGAACCGCAACACGAGGGGCCTCGCAGCGACAACAAATGGCTCAACCCTCTAATCTTTAGTGTAATGCCATTATTATTGGTGACATGGTGTCAGCTCAAAAGCCATGATACGGTGCATCACAGAGTCACTTTGTGTTCATTTTTCACAAATGGATGGGGAGAGTGCGGCGTGCTTGAAAAAAAGGGAAAACAAAATTAATCTAACGAGCTTTTGCTTGTTAAGTACGTGCTCTGTCTCCAGCTGAATGACAATGACGAGGCATCCGCTTACCACGATACGCGTTCCATTGTGAATAAATGAATATGTGAGCACACTGCAAAACAAAGGCAAATGGAGGAATTAATTCTATGAAATGAAAAGCCTGCGTTGCCAGATAAGCCATAAGGCTCGAGGCTGAGGTATGAAATATGACAGTGTTCGTTGAGCCGCATGGATATGGTGGCTGGGTCTACATGTGACAATCTGTCCACTCGGTGTCCGGTGTGGCGGGCTTGTTCTAACTCGGGCCAGGGTTTCGTGCATCATTAATTCTGCATCTCCTTGGAACAGAGTTTTGGCTGCTTTCTCAGCATATGAGCAAACAAAACGCCAGGAGAAGCAGAGGTCAACGAGAGCAAGAAAAAGAAAAAAAAAAAAAAACTTTCACTGCTGACTAGCTTTTACAATTTAAAATATACATGCATGTGTAAACTGACTCACAGGAAAGAAAGGGATTTTTTTTTTTTTTCGCCACAAGAATTTGTAAATTGACCCATTAATTAAGCCTTAGAGCTTAAGATTTAATACTTGTGTGTTTCTACTCCCGCTTACAGAAAGGAGATCCATACCAAAATCAACATTCAACCAGCGGTGCATCAGAGCCAGCGGCTGCCCAGAGGGCGGGAGGATGGACGTCCAGCTCCAGCAAGGCCATTCGGCTATCAGGATAGCAGAGACAGGCACGGAGCCTGGTGCCGGGCTGCGAGAGCCACGGCCTGCAGGGGAGTCCCGTTTGATGTGGAGGTGATAAAAATACGATCCCTTAAAATATGCCAACTGAGCTCTGAGCCCGAGTAAGGTCACAGCGAAATGAAACCTTTTCCACGGCCCCGTGTTCCTTTTCCTTTCTGCAACTATCGTGGTCTGCTAATGAAGCCCTTTGATTTTGTCCTGGCTCCACGCTGCAAACAGTTCACACGGCATTGAGGCTTCCTAGTATTATTTCTTCTGTTGAACAACAGTAAACAAGGAGATCGGATGAGCTACGGCAGCTCCCTCAAAGCATTTCACTCGAGGTCATGTGGTGCACAAGATGGAGGAAGTCTTTAAATTGTTTTTCAGTCTAACCTGATTTACGTCAGTTATTTAGTGACTTATTGAGTCATTCTGATGCTGACTTCAATATGCGTTTCATTTATTAGGATGCATTAGAGCATCTTTATTAAGATTTGTTTAACAGTGTTATTACTTTGTTCCAATAAAGATTTATTCATTTACACTTAATCCCCCTTTTACAAATATTAATTGCTCATCTTGCTGAGATGAGATTAATTGCTGGTTTAGAACTTAAAACAAACACACACAAAAAAAAAACAAAAAAAACAAATGACAGTCTTGTTAACTTTAGGAAAATAATGAGGCTTGATTTCCAGTTTCTGGTTAGTTTTTTGAGAAAAGAGAGGTATGAGGTGGAAGAGCTTGAACCTTAAGCATGCAGAAAACAAACAAACAAAAACGTTAATGAACGTAAACAGGTAATGTGAGTTTTTCACTTAACCTCTAAACTGAACTATTGTGTGTTCTTTTAATTCCCATTAAGTGATGTATACTTTAACTACGCACCACGGCAGAGCGCAACAGCTGCCAGTGTTTCCACTTTAGTGTTTCTGACTGCCTCTCCAGCTCCACGATTTTGGAATTGATTGTTTGGGATCAATACAGAATTGGTAAGGTTTGGCCAAAAGTTTGGCAGAAGTTTCAGTCGGTGTTGTTGAAAGTGAAGCAGGAGCTACAAATAAAAATGAACCCGACTGGCAAAAAAGACACAGAGTACATAGGCTCCTGCGTACTATAATAGCGCCTTTAGGTTTGTGGCTTTTGCGGGAAAGTGGGGGGTGATGCGGATGGACAGCGGAACTGCTCAAATGTGAAGCCAAAGCAAGTAGAGCTCCCCCTGGTGGCTCACTGCAGTATAGGTCATAATCTCCACCTCTTCCATGTTAGTGAACTAAATCACAAACATACACATCAAATAATTTTTGCATGACTGATGAAAAGAAGGTCCGAGCTGGACTCGAGTTTCAACGGGATGTGACATAATGGCGACTACCAGCTGTCATGCCAACCGCTCAGTAAAACCGTTCAGTAAAAAAAAAAAAAAACGACACCAGTCGACATAACATCTGAACTATTATTTGAACTTTTGAACATTTCTTCTCACTTTATTTGGCAATTTTCCTCTCGTTTTCAGGGGGTTGACTTAAAGTTTGAAGTTACATGTAAATTAATAACTTAAGGCTATGTAGTTCACTTAATAAAATAAGAAGTAACCTTAAACTTCTGTTGTGATCTAACACTGATATAATGGTTGGGGAAAACACTGATTTAAAGGCTTTAGCTGTGGGGTTATGAAAACCAGGGCTGTTCCCAGAGCCTCTAATAATGATTAGGAATGGAAATGAGATTGGTTGTTTACGCTACACCTGTTTATTATACAATGGCATGCCCCTTTCTCCATCTTTTTAATCACTGAAGTTAGCACTTGATTAACTACTGCACCTTAAGTTTTATATGACGAGCATATGGTGAAAAGGGTGACACGAACAGAGGCAGCTTGAGACTTGTAAGGCTTAAAGAAATAGGAATTTTTAGCAACAAATGAAACTAACAGCAACTTAACAGCGTGACCTTGACATTTCCTTTCACTCAAATGCATACCCAGAGGAAATATTGGCCTGCAGACATCTGCAGGGGGCATCAGCAAAACTAAAGAGCACAAACTGCCAGTAACGATTTAAGAAAAAAAAGCACGCAATAAGATTTTGAATTGATTACAACTATTACTGTTTTCATGTGACTGATTCCAGTCAGTGTACGGTAGTGACTCAACAACACATTACTTTTAAAAAGTACAGTAGAACGACAAAGGACGGATGTGAACAGGCAAGTGATGACATTGAAATGCAGCTCAGCAAATACTCATTATTTTTACACTTGTACAGTCATAGAGGAGGAAAAAACCCTGAGTTATGTGAGGGCAACACTTCAGATTAGTGGACTGAAAAGAGAAAATGAGCGAATTCAAATGTATTCCATCTATGGCTCTCTGTTCTTCCCTCTGAAGTGTTCCCAGAATGATGGGGAGGTACATGGGAAAGGTATTTAAGCATGACAGTGGAGCTGGAATTAGTTAAAGCTACAAAATACCGCTGTCGGAATTCTTCTTGCTTGGTCACACAGCTTTAGCGGGACTCACAAGTGACCTTGAATATATACATAAATGTATGAACACATGGACACGATATAGAAATATTTGCATTTTGATACACTGGTGGTCCACTCGGACTTCTTATATCCCACATCTCTAGGTTTAAAAACTGTGCGAGTGAGATGTTCAGGAAAACAGTTTCGCATTCTCAGACGGTGTTAGCGAATCTCGAGGGTGCATCCAATTCTCCGAACTGTTTAACATTTAGATAAAATGTATTAGAAATATTCTTTTCCTATATCCTCTCATGTAGCTATAATTTCATCTTTAAAGAAATCCATTTGTTGCTTATTTTTAAGCGAGGAAATGTGAGATTAGTGCAATGTTTTGTTGCAATGTTTTGTCTGTGCACTGGATTCTAATACTTCATTTTACCTTTTGCGAGTTTTAAAGAAAAAGAGAATCTTAACGGTCTAATGCACATGGGTAAAAAACAGCATGTGACTACAGACTGAGAAACTTGAATTAAGTGACAAAAAAATTAAGGCTATATAAGCAAACACTGCCACAACACACCTACATTTACAATCTAACTGTTTGTGGTTGTGATGACGCTGTAGATACAGGCCAGGTTTTGATGAGGAAGATAAGATATTGTTGATTTATCCCACCTATGGGTAATTTCCTTGTCACGGTAGCGCAGAATTTGACAAGAATATACGAAAAAGTAATATAAAGATATGTCGAGAGGAATACATAGTGAAAAATAGAAATAAAAAGACAATCTGTTTAGATTAAAAGGTAGAAATCGTGAACTTTTGTTCCGCTTCATTGATTCCAGCGCTTTTTATTAATAGTCCTCTTGAGTGTAACAATGAATTATTTATTCGGCGCTGTGGCTTTAAGACATTTGGACATAATTCAAACAGTTACCATTCGATAAAATGAAACGGACATAATTTTGGCCACTTGATGGCAATGGAAACTTACTGTGCCTGCGACTGTGGCATTTGGAAAACTCGTAACTTGGCAAACATGTAGAAGAACATATGTTGGTTGCTGCTTCATCGTTTGCAATAGGTCTTCCTAGAGCCAGTGTAGAAACATGGTGGCACAGCATGGTGCAGGAGGAACCGCTCCCTCATTCTAAGATGATATAAATACAACATGAATAAGCTGTTTTATTTTAGCTAAAAGATTTCCCTGTTTCTTTTCAATACTCATTCTCCATTTTAACTCTAGTTGTGTCTCTACCATGACTGCTTCTAGGAATATAGATTGAGAAATACTTAATGACTGGGTCACTTTGTATTAATCATTGCTGTGGGAAAGTTTCATCAGTGTGTAAAGCCCTACACGGTAATTTTGCATATTGCTTTAACTCTAGGCTCCATTATGCCTCCACTTGCTCCCTCTGTAGTTTCTTCTATTTTTAAACATTTATTTACCCGTGGAAAGTTGACTGAGTGTGCTTGTCCTCCTCTACACTGCGCTGCTAAACAGTCATAGAGCTACACAGATTTACACCCGGGACGTGCGCGGTGCAACGGCAGACCTTTGCTATTAGTCACTACGGCACTCTGAGGCATTTGTGGGTTCACTGCTTTCCTCAAAGGATCATTAACAGTGATTGCTATGGCAGAGCAATGTATTTGATTCACTACTTTTCCCTGTAGTTTTTTTATTAGTTTGCCACGGGGCATTAACAATCTTTTCGTTAATCCAACTCTCCAGCTGCTCGGCCAACTTGCGCCGCTCCAACCCGGGAAGCCGACAGCATGCGTAAATGCCTTATTTTTACATTCAAGCCACATGTTTACTTTGAATATTCCTCCGCATGTCAGAATCAGTCCTCTTTGGGTCACCCAAGGCATTAATCAGTTTTTGTTATCTGACTAATGTTCCTCATTAAGGCTCACATTACCATTATGATGCAGTCAAAACAATGGAAAGCATTAATGACTGCAGAAACCTCTCTTCCATCTTTCTTGCTTTCTTTTGCTGATGGCACAGCTTTCCATCCCTTATCCCCGTTTCATAACTATGTGTCGTATCACGTATTCACAGTCAAGTCTCTGGCTGCCAACCGCTACATTAACCTTTGAACATTGCCCAAGCAAAAAAAAAAAAAAATCCCCCCATAAAAATCTCAGGGAAGTCTCAGGGGGTGAAAGGCCATTAAGTGGTCTACAAGGAGCCTTAAACTCCGCTGCACTTTACCTTCTCTGCCCGTCTGGCGCTACACTTCTATTACAAAGGGAGACGTGCACATTGCAGATACCACAAGCTTTTCTTCTAGCTCCCCGAAGAGAGCTTTATACTTTCAAGATCTTCACAACCCGCTGACCACAGAGACTGCCAGCGCTTGTGTAAAGTCATAAAAAGACAGACCTCGAGGCTGTATGAGGGGACTTTGAACGCATATATAGGTTTAACTATATGGATTATTACTGGCACCGCAGATTCTTTATGAACCGAGAGGAAATAATTGCTTTGATACCACAATTTTTGGAGATAATGCCCATGCCATTTTCCCCTGTATTACATTTTAGTTATTAATATATTGTATACGTTTTGCTGCTCTTTCTCCTTCGCCTGCAGCCCTGCCAGTCACGGGTTTCCACTGCTGTCAAAAATTGAACAGAAACGGCTCCTTGACGCTGCAGCTTTGAATGATGTAATATATCATGTGGGGAAAGCATGTGCGCTGCAAAATAAAACCAGTTCCAGTTCGGCTTCACAGATTTTTGAAGCTGCAGAGAAAAATATATCGTCCGTGTGTTTTGAATTTGACTGAGTGCATTGGGTCAGGCAGCGGTATGTCTCCGTTCACTGCTTTTAATGGATTTTTGACAACAACGGGCCTGCGAGGCTGGGAGGCAAAATGGAAATAAAGAACAGTGGCTTCTAATTGCGTGTATTAGATTAGTGGATTAATAATTAATGGTGCTAGACTCATACGTATATCTATTGATTGATTGATCGTAGAATCCCTACTGAAAATGCTTCAAATGTTCCACAATACTGTAGTGTGTTTTATATGCAGTCAAGCCAGAAATTATACGTATCCCTGGTAAATTGTTTCTTACTTGTATTCATTCAGGAGGTTTTTGGGGTTTTTTTTGACCGGAAATGACACAGGCATCTCCCAAAAGGTAATACAACGACTTAGGCGTCATTATTCACATTTGAACAAAAAGTGGCATGTCCACAATTATTCATAACCCTTCTCAATAATCAATAGAAAGGCCTTTACTGTGATTAGGTTCCCTCTTCCATGGCCCCACAGCATTTGGTTCCCACCACCATCTTTGACGGTGGGAACGGTGAAGGCTTCTCCAAATGTAGGCTACACCATTGTGGCCAAACAATTCGACTTTTGCTTAAAATAGATGTGGCTGTAGGCTACTACGGTACACAACCAGAAGCTGGAGTATTTCCCAGAGGGAATACTGTACAAAGTGTTCTGCAGTTATATTTAAAATCACGTGCTATATCACAATCATGAAAACGTGTCTGGTATGGGGAATCCTGATTAGTGATTTTCTTGTTCTGGGTGAAAAGCTCACCTCCACCCACACTGATCATAACCTCTGAAGTCAGTGAGAAGGTAAATAGCCTCCAGTATCAGGAGTAAAAACCAAGCTTGAGCCAACAGCCCCTGGGGCATGTGTGGATGGGCCATAACAACTAAGCAGCACTAGTTCCCTCTCTGGATCTTTCTCTCTGGCATAGAGGTGCACTGTTAACTGTGTTCTTAGTATTTAGTCACGGTGTAGTGCAGTACAACCTCTCCTTGGGTTGTTTGAGGGCTTTAAAGTTTATCCAAGGATCTATCTCGGTTATTTAAGCTGACCGTGGGGACCTCAGTCGGAAAGATAATTTATTCATGAATTTAGAAACAAAGCAGGAAAATAATGTCCTACATTATGTCCGTTGAAAGTCAAACTCCATCTTGCGATGCTGCAACACATACTTGAGGTGTTTGATTTTAAAGTTTTCTTCTTTTTTCTTGTCGTTTCAGCATGCCTCATCAACCTGTGCCTCAGTCAGTGATCTCCCAGAATGACTCCAACCAGCTGCTACAGAAAAAGCTTCTCACGACAGACACAAACGGTTATGGATGATTCCTTCCCATCCAGGTGGGACAAGCCTCATTAATTGTGAAACTATTAGATACATTATCATTATCAGCAGTGCTATCTTGAGATTATTACGTGATCTCAACTCATTTGCAGATGTGCGACGAGAAAGAAAAAGAAGGAAAGGAAAAAAAAAAGTGCTGTCCTGGCCTGGTCTCTCAAACTTTCCCCGTTTTAATGGCCTAATTGTTATGCATAATTTATAAGCGCTAATGCAACCACAAATATATGCATCAGTATACTAGCCTACTCCTATACGGCATAATATGATGTCTGTTGTCACCCAGAAACGTTTATGCTTCAAAGGTCCCTTTGATTATTCATTATGAACACGCTGTATACACACTTAGCTTTTCTACTGTGTTATCAGGCTCCTTCTATCATGCATCACCTTGAATCTTGTCGTCTTGTTTGTATCATGTACAGCAGTGGCGTCAAGGTTCAGCTATTGCAATGCAGTGTGGGGTTTGTAGAATCGGTGATATGTATAAAATACATATCAGGATACTATTGTCCAGCCTGTAGATCTTTAGTTTGATATGTATGATGTACTAGAATGTACTATACATGTATTTACTGCATCTCTATCTTAAGAACAGAAGATTCATAAGATGAGTCATAGGGGAAATTGTACATGCATGAAGTGAGAAAAGTAGGTCATTGCCACATGTTTTATAAAAAGCTTACTTTAAAAATAGACCTCGTGACCACTGGTAAAACATATTCTCAAGTAGAAACAATCCCAAAAACTAAGGTGTAGTATAACCACTATTTTGTTGACTAAAAGATGGGGGGATAAACTGCGCTTTGCCATTTGAGGGCAGAAACACGCCAATTGGCCTGGTGGGTATATAAAAAGGTCAACACTTCACAAATCACAGGATGAGGCATCTTCTCACTGATTGATCCCGCTGTTTGGAATAAACAAGGAACGTCTTCAAGTCACTTCACTTTCCTCCGCTTACACTCCCCCCACTGCTGCACATTTCACAGTCCAGAGGATTGTCAGCAGTTGCTGCATGCATATTCTCCTCATTAAACACCTTTATGATAGTGCTGAAGGAAACAAAATGCCATTTAAGTCATGCATCGAGACATAAATCAAAAGAGAGCTCTGCAAAAACGATGGCGCGTTGCACAGGTGACGCGGCACCATTTATCACTCTGTAAATCCATGGCCTTCTTACGACTTTAAGTTGCCTGACAATACTTTATCTCAGTGTTTCACCTCCAGCACAGTGATCAGTGTCACCTGTATCCACTTTATCTGCCGGCCCCTGTGCCAGCCTGTTAGGACAGCATGTCGCGGTGCACATACGGCCACCAGAACACCTGTATCTCCTTCAATGAATAATAAGAGTGGAGGGAAACTATCCAAAGAATCATGTCTATATATAACTTTTTAGATTCAGTATGAAGGTGTGGATCAAAAGTGATGTTTACTGCCTTGCGTTTTTCTGCCATCCATCACGGAGATGCAGGCACGCTGGGTGATTTATGTCACACTGCCGCGGAGGGTAAGACATGCCGTTCTCTTTATTTATCCTCCGTACCCATCCTACCTAAGTAATAAATGCGAGCTTGAAGGCTTTTTTCTTCTTTTTTTTTAATTTACAATTATAGCACCATTTATGAGAGGAGATGCCATACTGGTTTGGATAAAATCAGATGGATGTTTTGTAGCCGCAGACGACGACAACAGAGAACAATATAACGCTGCAAAGCCCGTTCATCTCCCACTCTCACATAGACACGATCACAAAAGAAGTGGAGATGAGAAGATATTTATTCAATACTATCAGGTATTATCACAGTGGGGGTGGCAGCTGACTGGAATTTCGACCAGAAGAATCTTTTAGGTTTTTATTTGATGGGTTACTCAGCAAAAGGTTTAGCTAATTAACACTCAGCAGTCATTTAACGCAATGCATTTATCCGACCTAAACAATTCCTTCAGTCAAAGGCAAAGTGGATTTGCATTTGAGGATGTGTGTTTCTTATAGAATGGGTTAATTAATGACCCTCGTCAACCTAGTTCTTTCATGCTTGATGTTTCACAGAAGCGCTCCTCTAATTTTCTTCTCCTCTCAATCCAGGTCTACTTTGTTTTGTAATCTAATAATACAGAGATTGTGTGCGTGTGCGCTTTCGTTCAGAATTACAATATGTCATTTGCCTTCTGTATCTCCATGTGTTATTCCAATCTCAAAGGTTAGCAATTAACTTAGAGTAAATAGATGGTGGAGTCTCTTTGGAGGAAATCCTCTTAGCTATTTAGATTGTGCGCAATCTTCCCTTTGCATGTGTGAAGGGAAGGAGCCCATGCTGGCGCTGGAGGTGGAGTGATACTAAGTGGATATAGTTGGCCTCACTTACATGCATAGTGTGAGCACCAGAACCAAATTCCTGGAGAGGGGCTGGCTCTGCTTTTCCTGAGTTACCCAAGGTGAGAGACACCATGCAGATATAGGGGTAACCACAAGTCCTCGGCTGGGTGCCTCCGTACTTAAATTTTCCCCGATGAATAGGACGGTCACCGCCTTGTGATTACAGATTGCTGGGAGGAAGGTTTTGTCTGTGCATATGCACGGAGTATCCGGCCTTCTTGTAGGCCCTGGTAAGAGTCTTGGAAAAGACTTCATCTGCGGACTTGGAGGAACTGGACATGGAGCAACTTGGAGGGTAGTGATTTGGAGGAACGGCCTGCCTGATCTTAACCCGAGCTGTGTTTTGTTGTTGGATATTGTTGGCATGTCTTGGTTGACTTGCCTATTTAATGCTGCATGGAGGTCTGGGACAGTACCTATTGAGTGGCGGAGTACCAGACCTCCTGGGTCCGGCCAGTCGAACTTTGGATTCAGGAGGAGCAATGCGGATTCTGTCCTGGTTGTGGAACGATGCATCATTTCTTCGCCCTTCCGGAATTCTTTAGGGGATCATGGGAGTTTGAGACATAAATAAAAAAATAAAAAAATAACACTTTGGATTTACCAGTCTATCTTCATTCCAGTCCTCACCTATGGTCATGAAATGTGGGTCGTGACTGAAGGAATGGCATCGCAGTTACAAGCGGCTGAAATAAGGTTCCTCTGAAGTGTGGCTGGACTCAGATTTAGACATGGAGCTCGGACATTCGGAGGGAGCTCGGAGTAGAAACACTGCTCTTTACCATCGAAAGGGGCCAGCTTAGGTGCTTTGGGTATTTTGCTCGGATGCACCCTGGCTGTCTCTCTTTGGATGTTTACTGGGCATGGCCAGCTGGGAGGAGACCCCAGGGCAGCTTTGGAACTCGCTGGAGGGATTATATATCCTGTCTGGCCTAGGAATGCCTCAGGAACACCAGGGAATATCTGGAATGTGTTGTTGGAAAGAAGGACGTGTCCATAATTCTATTGTCAAGTAGGCTACATTTCAGTTGAAATGATAATGTGACATTCAGCTACTGTATCAGGTCAACAACTATTTAGAGAATGTAGAAGAAGCCAACCCTTTTACTCAACTCAACAGCGCTTTCCCATTAGTGTATGTTTTTATGCTCTGAAAGTCCCATTCAAAGAGGAGCCTTTGTTGTTCTAATGTTTGCAGCATCACTCTTGTGTACCCCAGAAAAAAAAAACAAAAAGACTCAGCCTCATGTTGGTGATGACGAGAGAAACAGAGAGTGAGGCCATGTCTCCATGACCCCTTTCATACAACAGTACTTATTGATTGATTGCCAGTACCGTGGGCTAAACAACCCCCCTTCCAAGGACAAGAGGCTTTCACATGCCCATCTAGCAACTGAACACACACACACACACACACACACACACACAAACAGAAGTCCCTCAAGCTTTCGCTTTGAACAGGTCTCTAAAGTACACCGTGCTCGCCTTCTGTGTTTGATGACAAATTCAGTACAGGAGCCGATGCAAACACAGAGTCTCCCTCTAAACTGAAAGCTGCTTTGACAAAGTTGAAGCCAGCTGCTGCTGCAGGACGCACAAGTTAATGTATGTATATATGCATTCAACCATTTGAGTAAATACACTATGTATACATCCCTAAGTGAGACTGTATCTCCCAACTTCAGCAACAAAGCTCGCTAACACTCCTGTGGGTGAATTATGTTGCACCGCCGAGGTTCCAAAAACTACAAAGAAGAAAAGAGGCTGACTGCAACCTATCCATGGTTATTTAGAAGGAGATCTATCTTATATACTTTAGTTTAACGTTACATAGAGTATATATGGCCGATAAATACAAGCAAATAACCTGCGTCAGCCAACAAGTGTTCTGTCATGGGCGCTGATGAATGTGCCTTTGTGCTCACAAGGGACATGACTCAGGTACATAAAACTTTGCAAATCAATGCTTCCCAAAAGCGGCAATGTTAAAGCTATGATGGAATTTACCAACCTCTGCAAAACGCTGACCTACAGTTAATAAATAGCATTTATTTTTTCATGACAACTGAATCAACGCAGCAATTTTTAACGGAACACCTTGACTTCACATTAAACTTTGTATCATCAAGCTGCACTTATTTCCTGCTGAAATATATTGTGTGTGTGTACGTAATGGACACGGTCACTTTAACACAAACCCACCCGGTGTCAGGGCGTATGAATAAATGAGCGGCAGAAGCGATGGCTGGAGTTAAGGGGGGTATCAGCGGAGGCTGCGGGGCGGGCAAAGGCAGTGGACAAGGGGGCAGTAGAGGGACAGACTGCCACCAAGCAGCTGTTAAGCTCTGCCGGCCTGCCGTGTATTATTTATTGCAGCACTGGTTAGGATCTCAGCATGGTGTCTGCAAAATGGGTCAGCATATTATCTACCTTCCTCTTTTGCTCCTTCCCTCAGCCACTATCTTAGACTCCTCATCATGCAGCCCTTTCACTAACACTGATTCTGCCTGACATCTGTTTCACTACGTATCTCACATCTTTGTTGCTCATTTTCCTCCTCTCATCCCTGCCAATCTATCCACTTCCTTAAACTTGGCTCTTTTTTCTTCTCCACACCACCCTAATGCCGCTTATCATCACTCCAGTCCCTCCTCTCCGACTGTCCGTGGCTCATTCTCTCATTGCTGGAGTTTTCCCACATGTAACTTTGCAGAAAAAGTTAAGGGAGGGGGTGTTGGAAAATGGGTGGAAGTGGCCAGTAAACAGCAGGAGTAGATTACAGCAGCCCGGAGACCCAATGAGCTCCATTAGCAGCCTTCCACTGTGATTCAGGAATCACATTTAAAATAATAAATGCGTGGCGCTCACAGGAGAGTACACGCTTGTGTGCGTAGCCTCACGCTCACACAGTGGACTACTCTGAAATACAAAGTCCCATGCTCAAAGGCTTTTTAACAAACTCAAGTTCATGGACTTTATACAATATAATCCCCTCGCCGCTTAAGAAAATACTCAAACATGGCCTGAGTTCGTCCTCCTCAGAGTGCATAATCATCAGACCACGAGCCAATGAGCATGCATCCTGCTCAGTCATCAAGGTTTTGTCCGTGAATTGTCTCTGGGTTTGGTTTTGGACCCTCAAGGCTTGAGGGCTTCCAGGTTCCCACAACTCCTGAGAGCCGCACTGATGATTTGCAATCCTCTCTCTGACTGGCCTAAAGCCTTAATCAGAATCTCAATCCCAGCAACCCCTGGGGTTTGGGCGGGGCTCCTGCCTATTCCCACAGCCGCGTTGCTAGGTTACAACACTGAGATCTAATAAGAGTGAGCACCTGTGTATGAATTGCACCTGCTACTCTAAGGGAGGAATTATTAAAATCTATGCCAGCACCTCTCTTCTAATCTATCTCTGCTATTCATCCTCATTTGACGAGGACAGGTTCGGTCTTTGGCGTAATTCAAAGTTCGCAAATGTAGCCAATCTTTCTCTAGCAACAATGAAAATAGTTCCGTCCATCCCAAACAAGCTGTACTTAAACAGTTTCTCTCAACCTTTAATGATACAGGACAAAAAGTAAAGGAACAAACAAACAAAAAATAACACTGAATCTACGCCATCCACAGTCTTAGTGTCTCATGTTATGCATTTGGAAAACACACATGCATAGACATGCCCAGTAGTAAGAATATGTTAAAGGAAATTAAGCCACTCAAGTAATTCTCTTGCCTTTCCCTGTCCCTTGTTCCCTTCCTTTCCCTGGAGGGTTCCCTCACCATTTGGCCGACCCTCCAGAAATGTGGAAGGTTGCCGCAAGAGAATGCTTTGGAAGGAATTGCACACAATAAAAAGCGGTGTGTGCAGGCCTCTGAAGCGGGTGCCACGCTAAATCTGGTGGTTTGGTAATCTGGCCCAGTGTCTCCCCGCTGGTCCGCGCTCATCAATCCTGGATACAGCGGGTGGCAAAGGGGCAGGCGCTTTGCACCGGGGTCACTTCATCATCACCTTGCACCAACGTACCACTACATCTCTCGCCGGTGCTGCCTCTTACACGGGGCACCATAAATGTCAGCGGTACCCACAGTACTCTACGGCCCATGCCCATATACTGAGAATCAACCCCCTGGGACATGATACATGTTTCTGTCCTTCCCTGCTCACTCTTCTGTTACCCCACAGAGTACAAGGCTACTTAATGGGCATCAGTTATGGAGGCTCACTCATTCTGCTGTGAGATGTTTGATGGTGTTGCAGGTGCTGTGAGACATATCTACTAGATGTTTAATGTAGCCCCCTTTTTTTTCTCCCCTGAACACTATTACCACAAATAACATATGCTACGCTCTTTTTTGTCCTTCATAAATAATGTAATTTGTCAGCATTGTTGCGGCTTGAAATAAACAGGTGCTGCTGTATGTCCTGTGGCATAAACATGGAAGATTTGCCTTTACACTGGCTCAGCCCCCGCTTGCCCCCCCGCTGCGGGTAACAGCTATTGAAACAGCAAACCTGCAACCCTGTGAAACAGGAAATGAAGCACACTGCGATTGGGATAGAAGGCCATATCCAGTAAAGACCTACAAGCCATGTGGTACGTGTCCCATTGGAGCCCTGCTCATCTCCTCCATGCTTCTCCTCCTCCTTGACATTTACTTACTGCATGCCCGTGTCCCTTCCTAATATCTTGAAAGGAAATTTCTTGTCCATCTGTCATTTTTTTCATCTGTTTCATTCTCCTCAAGGGCGATGGATATTTTTATCCTTTTGTTTCTTGCTTGTGGCCTTTTTTTTTTTTTTCCTGTTCTGCTGAACGCCCCGCTCCCCTATAGAAAGGATACTGCTGTTCTTTTTGGCCATCGCTCATGATCACAGTTTCACATATCTGTTTTAGTTTTGCGCATAGGACAAAGAGCATTTGTCTCGATCCGATAGATTTTCGGATGCACTGACATAGTCTTATTTTATCGTTTGAAACTGTAGTAGGTCTAAATATATATGTTGTTTAAGATAAAGATAAAATAAAAGTAGCGCTAATTACCATATCGGAATGGGAAACAAACAGCCGTCCCCCGTGTTAAAGTCCAATCTTTCTTCTCCCTTGATCTCCAGAACAGCTACATAACCAACATTGATTTCCTCTTTCATTCATATGGATGCCTTCCTGTGTGCGTGTGTGCGTGCTGGTGTACACCATCTTTCTGAGGACCTGTTTTTAGTTTTACACCATCACAGTAAAGACATTTGCGCGAAGCGAGGGCATTTTTGCCAGTCTTCTCTTTTAATTAGGTTAAGGTATGGATTAGGGTTAGATACTTACTTGCGATGGTTACGGTAGGGGACTAGGGAATGCATTACATCAATGGAAGTCCTCACAAACGTGTGTGTATGATGGATTTGCTTTCCTTGTCTTGTCTGCGAGGCACTTAAAAAAAAATTGCCTTTTTGGCCGATTGACTTATTGTCAGGATGTTAAGTGTGTAAGTATATGTTATGCAAACTATGCTGTCAAGGTCCAACAGTCTTTGTTAACACTGACAGGTACTGTAGGAGGCGAAATGAAGAGAATCTCTCTTATTATCACCCCCGGTGACTGCATAAGCAGCCATCTTGGACCAAGCACACATCCATAGCATACTGATGGCTGCAAGGAGTATAACATTTTTTTATTTTTTATTTTTTTTTTAAAAAAAAGCTGTAGAATCGTGCAGGAGCTTGGCTGTCTTTGTCTGTATCATGCATGGCTCCACAGAGGGCCTGTCCTTTCATAGTGCTGTATAAGAACTGTAATACTGTCTTTATTTCAGTGAGTCAGTGTTTTCTTAAAAAAAAAAAAAAAAAATATGTGCACAACAGAAATATGTGTATCAAAGCCTAAACCAGCTGTGGCCTGAATGTGTCAGGTTCAAACGTCAAATTGTGTATTGAATGAGGAAAAGAGCATAAGCAGGAAAAGCGGAGGAGCTTTATGGGGGCGCCGTCAGTCTTAATGGAGTCTGAGAGGCAGCTATGTACGCCACGTCGTCTCGGATTGTTCGAGTGCGTTTTTTTTTTCTCTCTCTATATATCTTCATCGTTTTCTCCTCAATCCTTCAGTCGCCTCAACACACATTTCAGAGCTATTATAAAATGTCAGCCCGAGCAAACACAGAATAACGCTTGAGCACATAAATATTGACTTGACACCGTTGCGGCATGCTTTACTGCTATTATCCCCGCTGTCACATTTACAGTAATTTCATTCTTATATTAATGGTGGAATCACTTTTCTTCCTCGCAGCACATAAAGTCCCATCTGTTCACATCATCCCAAATGTGAACAAATAAGGCCATTTTCAGCATCACGGTGAATTTTTCAACATTATTTCTCATTGTTCAACAGAGGACAATATTGTGACAACTGCAGTTTGTGCCAGAGTCAAGTGCCGCATGTCTGAAAATTGCTCCCTCTTTTCTCACCCTGCTCCATTCCTGTGCATCTTTGCTTCCCTTTTGCGCCCTTTATATCTTCATGACTCACACAAAGATGCACATATATGCTCTTGCACGCATCAGGTCCATCACCATGACTACCTCATCCCATAAAGTGTACGCCTAATGATCTCAGAAACGTTTTTAATAGGCCAAACTGAGGCCGTCATCTTTGTGTAGCATTTTTCTTGTCTCATTAGTATCCCCGTTCTTTGACTTAGTGAGAGAATGAAAAGAAGAATGGAGACGGCGCTGCTCCGTGGCCTTGATGTGCGTCGCCGACATAAATGAAAAATAAAAACGTCGGCCTGGCTTTCTTCTCGCAGTTCTGTCATCAACTACAAAGCCCCACGGAAAAGGGAAGAAAATAAAAAAAATTAGCTACTCTTGACATGATTGTGGCAGGTGAACCGTAAACTGCTGTTTGCCTGTCGCGGGAGACGCAGTTGCCTGTGGATGATGTATGGTTCTGCAAAGCTCTGTCCTGTGCACCCAAACACAGAGGGATGTATGACAAATGCCACTGAGCGCAACACAAATACTGATGAAAGGCACAGGCTCTGTCTGTGTACGAGGTGGGAACCGTGCACCGTTTTGTGGGTGGGACTTGGTTACAACAGAAATTAAAAGGCAAACACAGAATCAGGATTTTATGGGTCTCCGCTGTCGTCCAGTGCCAGTTAATTTGCAGGGCATGTTTCAAATGAGCGTAGCTTTGTCTGATTACAGTTTGTGTGATTCACTGTTGAAGCACGATAAGAAGTAGGATCAATGGGAAAAAAAAAAGCTTTGGTGCTCAACAAGGACATGGCTGCTGCAGACAGAACTCTCTTTGACGCATGTAAAGTAGAAGTTAATGTGAATATCTTACTGGGCTACTGCTGAGCCGTCCCTTGAAAAAAAAAAAACGGACATGCATTTAATTTAAACTCTGAGCCTCGGCATGGGTTTCTTTCTAGAATAGACGGGCCAAGTTCAGAGGGACGAGAAGATGAGTGGCAAGGAGCAGAATGGGGAAAAAGAGCTTCTAAACAATTATGGCTCATACTGAACATAATTTTTTTTTTAGATATATTATCACTATCCCCAGGCTTACATTAATACACCAGAACACATAAAATAGTGTTTAGGTAGGGACTGGTTTATTAATGTTGGACACTATGTTCAAATTATTCCTTGTTGTGGCAAGGGTAATAGAAATAGGTTATACCCAAAGAGCACTGCATCATCACTGCAAAAATAACTCTCAAAGAGCTTAGGATTATATACTGACAAAATAGTGCTATTCCTCTTTAAGTTCAGAGTAAACAGAACTAATCTCAGGCCATCATCCCTTCCCAGTATGCCACTAAAGTGTTCACCCTTGCATGGAAAAGCGTGTTCTTGCCTTTAGCTACTGCTGTGTCTGGGAAGCGCAGACCAGTTAATCACAGCATGCTGCGAACAAATGGCTGTGATGGGTCAGACAGTCTTCCTGTTTTATTTCATTACGCCAGACCAGACATTCGAAGCACAAAGAGGCAATGTCACACCTTGGTCAGGTAAAAATTACTATCATTTTGAAATTCCAAAACACGATCACAGCTATCGTATTGACCGTGAAACCCGACATTTACGCAGCGTTACAGTACACTCCGCCCTTTTGGAGACACTTCGCTGGGTACAACGTACACATCAGAGTGTAAATAAGAGAAAGAGACTATGTAAGAAACACCTGGATAAAATGAGAGTGCTGAGGAGGTGTGGACTCACTGCTGTCTAACTCTCTAAGCTCTAGTAGGTGTGACTGCAGTCTGCAAAGTATGTTGCATGCCACTGTATCTTATATTCAGTACGATGCACATGAACAGATGCTGATGAGGAGCTGGTACCCAAGAGGTCCCATAGAGAAGATTAAAAAGTAAGGTATATACTGTGCGTGTCAATATCCATGAATGGGGTGCATCCCCTCATGAGAGGTCTGCAAAGGGAACAGTGAAGGAGGAGTCAGGGCATGGCTGACAGATGTGCTGTGCAGCAGGAACACAGGTGCTGGCCTGTTTAATGAGCAAAGGGAGGCCATGTGGACTAAACTCCCTCATCTGTTGCCATCACATCTATGATGAGTCCATTTTGGGGTCAGTTCCGCTCCGTTTACCCTCCTCCAGGACAAACTTGATTTCAAACGCAAGCCATATGGAGTCTAATACCAGATATTGAAGCGCCATGGCCTGACCTGTTAGACTACTGCAGGGCTAGAGTGCTAAGGCTTATTAACTAAAAAAAAAAAAAAAAAAAAAGTTGGGGCAACTAGTGTTCTCAATAGGATACAGCCTTCTTAAAATAAACTATGAGTTTTAATACATGAATCTGAATGCAGCTTTGGAGAAAATTACACTGCGTTACTCTGGCCTTGTATAAGACATGTCTTGTTCTAGTATTTCAAGAAACACAAGAACAATGTGGTTAAAAACAGTATGGCCCATGTTTAAATTATAACAAGTGATGTTACCCTGCAGGGAACTTGTTTGTGCCCAACCTGAGGTACCGTTTCCTGAGGCGAACATTTCAAATTCTCACTGCCAGTTGAACAGTTATCTAAGGATTACCTCAGATCTTACTATTACATTGTGTAATGAGTTTTTTTTCTGCAGGCCACTGTGAACCGTACAAGCAGGGGTTCTGGCTACTTGAGATTAACAACCATACAGCACTCAGATACTGTACTTTTCCGTGGGATATGAACAATGCTGCATGCCAAGAAGGGCAGACAGGAGTGAAAGTGCACTTGAGTGGGGCTGCTGGGGCTGCCTGGTGTGTGCACACAGTTCTGTGCCAGCCTCTCAGAAGGCCCAGAAAGTAATTACCGGATTCAACGAGGTAATGGGAAATATATGTCACACTCTCAGCCTCACAGACTAAGGTTTGAAATTTGCAATCAGCCTGAATATCCCATAGATCCACACAAGTCCTTTGTTGTGCCAGTGGCTGATGCAAACTAAAGGTACATGTGAACTGACCTAGAGCTTCTATTACCTCTAATTTAACGTTGCATCGCATTCTACTTGTATTAGTTTTCTGATTTACTGAACAAACATATGAGACACAAGATCCTGGAGTTTCCACATTGTCTCGCTTGGGGTCATGAGGTAAACTCGGCAGATGAAACTGCATTTGTATTTCTGCCTTTTGAAGTTCCTCTTGTCTGACGTGGTTTGTGTAGTTGCGAAGCTAATAGATTCAGACAGGGCACGGGGCATGTGGGAGATCATGCATGGGCATGGCCAGATGAAAGGTTTTGGTGCCCCGCTTCCCACAACAGCAGTCACAGATCTCTGCTTTGAAGGTGGCACCCTATCTTCAGCACCTGCCCTGTCCTACTAACCTCCTTGTGTCCTTGCAGAGGAGATAATCATCATCTCTGTCGCTCCCTTAAATATCACTTGCAGCCCTGTTATTTACCACTGCTGCCTTAACGTATCAAGTTTGTTATGGCACTCTGTACAACGAACCTTCTGATCCCAACCATAACTGTTTATTACCATCAACGCTTCAAATGAATCTGAGATTATTACTCTGGTGACGAATTGGTGAAAACTCCCTCTGCATTGATTACAAGTGAGGGTTTGGAGATGTACTGGTTTACACAATCGACATCATGTCACGAGTGTCAACAACATGGACGGTGGACGAAATGTAGTTTCTTACAAATGAATGTCCATTTCATGTGGTGTTTTCTATAATATGCTCAAGCACATGGTCATAGCACAAAATATAGTTTATTATCTAAGAGAGCAGGACTGGGTTACATTAGACCTTGGGAAACACTACCTTATTTATTTATTTATTTATTTTATTTTAGCCCTGCCTGCTCTGAATAAGCCGTGTGCCCTTATGTAAGCCAAGACTCTCTCTGAGTCCACTTCACAAGGTTGAATTTAGTTAGTCTCCATGGATTCAGAGATGCCGATAAGATGCAGGATCACATGGACAAATGGTTCGGCTCATGATGCGATGTGGGGGAGTTACATGTGAGGAGCTACTGCAGGTTACTCAAGCTGAGGAAATAAAGGCAGCGCTGCTGCGGTCGCACGTGTCTCCGCTTTTGACCTCTGAGCAGTAACATACTATTCACTACAGATGGCCTGCATGCGCCTCGCTGCCCGTTGGTCACCCAGGTACCATCACTGTCACCTTGTTACCTCCAGCTCGCACACACAAGTCTCATTGTCAACTGACGGGGCTAAGAGCTGGCGTAGGCCCAACTGCCCGACACCTCAGTGAAGCCGGGGAAGCTCTCATACGACTCGCCTGAGTTTTGTTCAATGCACTCTGGGCTGCCTTAAATGCAAATGTGGGCTTTAACTGTGTACAACATTAAATGGAGGACTGATAGTTTAGTTTTAAAACCATCTGACAAAAAAATAACAAAACAAAGACAAAACAAATCATGTTTATCTCCTGGAAGCCAGGAGCTGATGGGTGATAAACAACTCTATTTTCTTAGAAAAAAGCTTAATGGTGCGGTTTAGCCAACAAAAAGGCATCACATTGAACATTGTTTTTCCATAAGTGATCATACTTTCCCTCTGATCTGCTCTAAATACAGCATCACAGTACAGTAAATACACTATTTTTAGCAGCGAGCCTTCTTTTTGACGTCTGACTCAAAACAGCTGAATTCCTGTATTACTTTTTATAAATACCATGGAAAATA